>NW_028261396.1:1754060-1881560 GCF_051295495.1 Thamnophis sirtalis
AAAAAGAATAGAAAATTGATAACATCTTTAAATTGAACTTATCTCCTCCTTGCTAGGCTAACTTTAAACAATTTATATCATTCCTGATCTTAATCATAAGCTATCTGGAATTTCTTAGTCCCATATTTATTTTGTATATAATCGATCCATTTTTTTCAGTCTCATTTATATCTCCCGTTTGAGTAGTTCTTAAGATATGCAGATATTTTAGCCATCTCGGCTAAATTTGTGACTTTCAATGTCCATTCTTGAATTGTAGGCAAATCTTCCTTCTTCCAGTATTGCGCCACCAACAATCTAGCTGCAGTTATTAAGTGCAAAATCAAATTAATCTCTACAGCTGTACAATCAGTAATTATACCTAACAAAAATAACTGAGGGGTAAACTTTATCCTTTTTTAAAGAACATTCTGCATAATCCACCATATTTTTATCCAAAATGCCTTAACCTTTATGCAAGTCCACCATATATGAAAATATGTAGTGTCGAGAGAATCACATCTCCAGCATTTGGGTTGTAAGTTCAGATACATAGAAGCCAACTTTTTAGGATCTAAATGCCATCTATAAAACATCTTGTAAAAGTTTTCTCTCAAGTTTTGGGCTTGTGTAAATTTTACATTTCTTACCAAAATCCTTTCTCATGTATCCAACATTATTGGTTCTTCAATATTTTGAGCCCACTTTATCATGGGATCTGAACTGATGTGACATTTCACAGCAGAAACTTTTTCATTTTCCGGGTGACAAAAGAGATAAATTAACAACTGAAAATGTTTGGGTTACTATAATCCTGTGACATCTGGTGGATCAAAGGGAGATTAGTGTGCATCGGATTTCCTCCTCTGAAGATATAAACCACGCTCCAGCCACAGGAGAGATCGAATTCTATTCTTTAACTCCCAATGCTTCTTTTCTGAGCTCAGATAGCTGCTATATTAGAAAATCACAAATCAAGGCTATACATCCAACAGGTTTGAAGAAGTTTGCATCCAAACTCTCCAAAGTGTTGGGAAAGTCTTTATATCAGATTCAGAAATATCTCTGTCTAAACTTCCAGCTTATTATTCATTTTGGCAAGGTATTAAAAGTGCATCATAAAACTCAAGTTTGAAGGATCACATAGATATATTACAACTTGCTTGAGACGGAGTTTGGGTTCAGCTTTAGTTATTCTAATTTAACCCTGAACTGTTATTGGTGCTTGAGAAGGAGGAAACAGCCTTGCTAAATGATCTGGATCTCTTAGCTTTTTTTTTTAATGTGATGACCCATAATGTCTGAATTACATTGCCACCACGAGGGTTGTGGTGATACTGTTTTGAGGTGGCACTCGCTGAATCTGAAAGCTGCTGGATCTCCGAGAATGTTATTGGGAGGCTATTGCTTCAATTTGTGAACTTCATATTATGTTATTTTGTGTATGAAAGAGCGAGAGCAGGAGAAGGAGGAAGTGGGAATGAGAGAGGGAGAGGGGGAGAGATTATGCTTTCAACATCTATATAAGCATACAGTACCGAGCGAAATCAGAGACAGGTTTTATTAAGCTGATTTAATGCCCAACTCTCTTCGTTCCATCAAAGCAGTGGTGGGTTTCAAAAATTGTTCGAACCTACTCTGTGGGTGTGGCCTCCTTTGTGGGTGTGGCTTGCCGCCCATGTGACTGGATGGGAGTGGCTTGCCGCCCATGTGACCGGATATGAAGATGCCGACCAGAGTCCCAATGGGAGTGGGCAGCATACAAATTTCATTAAACTCGAAACTAGAAACCCTACGACACTTTAAAGAACCACCTTAAATGACCTCACACACAGCACTGGCATACATAAGAATAGGATGCAAACTTGTTTTTTAAAAGGCATCTTTGGTTTGCGTTAAAACAACTTCAACACACGGAATGTTCTGATTGCACCACAAACGCAGATGTCATCCTTACCTTTCACAGAGGCACTGAGTTTTATAAACAGGAGCATGATAGTGTAGAATAATCGTATCCAAGGACCAGTGGTGGGTTTCAAAAATTTTTGGAACCTCTTCTGTAGGTGTGGCCTGCTTTCCGGGTCCACTGGTGGAACCTCTTCTAACCGGTTCGGTAGATTTGACGAACCGGTTCTACCGAATAGGTGCGAACTGGTAGGAACCCACCTCTTCATCAAAGACAGTGGATTAAAATCTAAAAATCAGATAAGCACATGCTTAACCTGAGCAATATAAATGTTTGGGAATATGTTTGTTTCTAGAATAGTGTCATGGCCTGTTGTGGGTAACACCGTGGTCTTCTCGTTGGTGCTCAGGTGGCACTTAAGGGGTTTTCATCAACTACCTTTCCCGTAACCCAGAGAAAAAGCATTGTGTTCTGAGGTGGCGCAGTGGTTAAATGCAGCACTGCAGGCTACTTCAGCTGACTGCAGTTCAGCAGTTCGGCTGTTCAAATCTCACCGGCTCAGGGTTGACTCAGCCTTCCATCCTTCCGAGGTGGGTGAAATGAGGACCCGGATTCTTGTTGGGGGCGATATGCTGACTCTGTAAACCGCTTAGAGAGGGCTGAAAGCCCTATGAAGCGGTATATAAGTCTAACTGCTATTGCTATTGCTACTGCTATTCTGGGTAGCATTGCCTGCATTAAGCTACTCCAATGGTGCTCTAATTGAAGATGCCTTTGAAATATGTGGAGAATCTAAGATTGGGTCCCATAGTATCACCAGAACATTTACTTCTATTTATTGTAAACGGCAAAAAATACCATTTTTTTCAGCACCCGCAGCCATGTAAACAAAATGTGGATGCTTGACAACCGACTGCAGGCACGCCGATTCAAGAATTGCAGCCACCCCCCAAATATAAGGTTTGCTTCCACATGGTCTCAATGTAGAAAGGCCGCAGGGCGGATTGCCTGCTTCCCAAATCTACAGAACAGGTAAGTGGACCGTGGAGTGATGGAGGGGGGTGAGAGTGTGAGACGCTTCATGGCGGGAATCAGGCTCAAGGGTTGTGGGGACCCGTCAAAACCGCGCTCGACTAAGCCGCACCCGATTAAACCGCGTCGCTGACGTCATCAACAGGGCGACAACAGCCAGCGCGGAGAAAGAAGGGCGCTTTAAATAGCGCTTTGAAAGCAAGCCGATTCAACTTAAGGTAAGGGTTAGGTTTAGGGTTAGGTTTAGGTTTAGGGTTAGGTTAAGGTTTAGAGTTAGGTTAAGGGTTAGGATTAGGTTTAGGGTTAGGTTAAGGGTTAGGATTAGGTTTAGGGTTAGGTTAAGGGTTAGGTTTAGGGTTAGGTTAAGGGTTAGGTTTAGGGTTAGATTTAGGGTTAGGTTAAGGGTTAGGTTTAGGGTTAGATTTAGGGTTAGGTTTAGGGTTAGGTTTAGGATTAGGTTTAGGGGGGGTTAGGTTTAGGGGTTAATTTTAGGTTTAGCGTTTACAGCGTGCTTCTGTCTCCACGCTGTTGTCGCCCTCTTGATGACGTCAGCTACGCGGTTTCGTCGAACGCGGTTTTGTGATGGAACCGTGGGGACCTACTGGGTAGGAAACTGAGTGTTTCTGGAGTGGAGGGGGAGGGCTTGGGAGGCCTGGGCCAGGGCATGTGTGAGATGGGAAGATGTGGCGGTGTGAACCTGGGCCTGCGTTAGGTCTCCCAAGGCCTCCCCCACTCAGAGACACTTAACAGTTGCAACAGGGAGCACAGGAGTTGTGGTCATTGAGTATGGCAACCACGTGGATACAACTGTAATGGACAGGTTCCATTACTCTTTTAAGTCGAAGTCCTTCTGCACTTCATTGCTTTAGCAAGTCAAACCATAGTACCGTTAAAAAAAAGCAGGGCAAATCAAATCCCCATCATTCAGATGAACGAGTCTTAGGCCAGTCCCATATTTGCCTACCCCAAAGACTTCGTTAAATTGGACTTAGAGGTAGATAGCAATAGCGCTTAACTTATATACCGCTTTGTAGTGCTAGCCCTCTCTAAGCGGTTTACAGAGTCAGCCTATTTAGCTCCTCATTTTACCCTCCTCGGAAGGATGGAAGGCTGAGTCACCCGTGAGCCTGGTGAGAATTGAACCGCCAAATTGCAGGCAGCCGGCAGGCAGCGAGGCAGGCAGGAATAGCCTGCAGTGCTGCATTCTAACTGTGACGCCATCACGGCTCATGCTAATCCGATGCTAATAATATATTCCTGCCTCCAATTTTGTCTTAATTAAAAATGAGGAAATGCAATATTTACTTCATTCAAAAGCCAAGCCGGGTGGGGGAAAAGACATGTTTTCCAAGTCACCCCCCCCCCCCCCACAATATACTCTCATATTAGACAATATTGTGATTTTTATAGCTCTGGGTCTCCTACTAACAGAAGTTCCTTCTGTTCAATTGTGGGCTCCTGATGTCAGCTATTGACCAGTAGTGGGCGCTATGCTAGTTTCATTTCTTAGTGTAGGTTTCTTCCACTTAAACGCTCTATGTTCGAGCATTTAACAAGATTTGAATCCACAGGTACGACAGTGTCTCCTACAGGTCAGTGGCCAGTATAGCATCTAAATTACATGTTTCATAAACTCACAGCTGACCTCAAAGATAATGCTTTCAAGTCTGGTTGCAAAACACAAGGACTTACATAAGTGCTGTTGTACATGCATGCACACACACACACAAACACTTCTGTGATTCTAAGTGCTAATTTTTCAGAAAATACTGCTTTCAGTAGACAGCAGAAAGATGTCTCTTTATGGGAAGGGGGAGTACCAGTTTTCTTCCCTTTCCAGCCCCCTCCTCCTCCTCCTCCTCCTCTTCCCAGGCTTTCCAGAACAGATGTTGGAGCTGTAGAATTGAATGCATGTCAAAAGGAATGAAGGGTTCAACAGGTGAAAAAGTTGACTCAACCCTAAATCTTCTGCAGATGAATGAAGCCTCTTTCATCCATGCAAACTTTGGCTGAGTCCCATTCAAACTACTTCAAATTCCATCATGCTAAACTAAAGATTAGCACGATGGAAATTTCAGCACGCTGTATACTCTACACAAAAGTCAAGGTTTGTTGTTGTTGATAGAAAGGGTACCTCAAAGGAGCATGGAAATGACGTCAACAGCCAATAATAACCCGCTTCAGCTAATACAGGCACAAGTTTAGACAAATTTTACCTCAAGGATGGGTTCCGGCTTTTGCTACTGCTGGTTCGCTCAGGGATGTGCTTCGGGCGCGCACATGCTTCATGCGTGCTACATGCATGCACAGTATTTTAAAAATGTGCTGCCTAGGGCGCCCATAGAACCGGTTCGGAGGCGCGACAGGCTGAGTTACTACCTACTCGGCCAAACCGGTCCGAACCAGTAGGAACCCACCTCTGGTTTACCTGAGCCGAGGTGGCGCAGTGGTTAAATGCAGCACTGCAGGCTACTGCTAGATCAGCAGTTCAGCGGTTCAAATCTCACCGGCTCAGGGTTGACTCAGCCTTCCATCCTTCCAAGGTGGGTAAAATGAGGACCCGGATTGTTGGGGGCAATATGCTGACTCTCTGTAAACCGCTTAGAGAGGGCTGAAAGCCCTATGAAGCGGTATATAAGTCTACTGCTATTGCTATTGCTACCTGGAAGAAAGCTCATGTATTTTTACGTCACTCTTGGCTGACTTTGATCTCATCCATGTTGTTTTCCTGGCAATGCTATGGAAACAGTTCTTGTTCTTCTATCCGTGTTTTAGGCTGCATTGAGAATTTATTTGATTTTTTTTAAAAAAAAATTAACCTTTATTATTTTTAAAAATAACTCAATGCGATGAACATGCCTAATTCTCCTCCCTTCTCCTATCTTCCCCACAACAACTCTGCAAAGTGGATTGAGCTGAGAGAGGGAGGACTGGCGCAAACTGGTTTTCATGCCTCATGGAAAATCCAGAAGGCAATGACAAATCGCTTCCATACTATACTGCCAAAAGGCTCGTCTACTGTAACGCGCTCTACATGGGGCTGCCCCTGAAGAGTGTTCGGAGACTACATTTGGTCCAGAATGCAGCCGTGCGAGTGATACTGGGTGTACCTAGCCACACCCATGTTACACCTATCCTCCGTGAGCTGCACTGGCTTTCCATTGGTCTCCGGACACGCTTCAAGGTGCTGGTTATTACCTATAAAGTGCTCTACATGGGGCTGCCCTTGAAGAGTGTTTGAAGACTCCAGTTAGTCCAGAATGCAGCCGCGCGAGCGATTGTGGGTGCACCCAGTTACACCCACATCACACCTATCCTCCGCGAGCTGCACTGGCTACCCATTAGTCTCCGAATCCGCTTCAAGGTGCTGGTTGTTACCTATAAAGCCCTACATGGCATCGGACCTGGGTACCTGAGAGACCACTTCCTGCCGATTACCTCCCTCAGACTGATTAGATCTCACAGGTTAGGTCTCCTCCGGATTCCATCTGCCAGCCAATGTCGGCTGGCGACTCCCCGGGGGAGAGCCTTCTCTGTCGCAGCTCCGGCCCTCTGGAATGACCTCCCAGTGGAGATCTGGACCCTTACTACCCTCCCGGCCTTCCGCAAAGCCACCAAGTCCTGGCTGCTCCAGCAGGCCGGGGAGCTTGTGAAACATCCAGCCCCACGGAAACTGTGAATGTTGCGTTTTTTTAAAGTGTTGTCTTTGTCTATTTATCCCCCTTCCCTTGTCTATTGTGAGCCGCCCGGAGTCCTTTGGAAGTCTGCGGCATACAAGACAAATAAATACAAATACAATACAATACCTAAGACCTGGATATCTCCATGACCACCTCCTGCAACATACCTCCCAGCGTCCAATAAGATCGCACAGGGCGGGCCTTCTCCGGGTACCGTCGGCCACGCAATGCCGTCTGGCGGCTCCTCGGGGGAGAGCCTTCTCTGTTGCTTCCCCGGCCCTTTGGAACGATCTACCCCCTGAGATCCGGACCCTCCCCACTCTCCTGGCCTTCCGTAAGTCTGTTAAGACCTGGCTGTTCCGGCAGGCCTGGGGCTGTTGATCTTGACTGAACTTCAGCCTCATTACAACTGAGTGCATGTTGTGTCTTTCTGTTTTTAAGTCGTTCTGTCTTGTGTTTTAATCTTTTTAAATATTTTTTAAATTGCTTTTATGTAAGCCGCCCGGAGTCCTTCGGGATTGGGCGGCATACAAATCTATTAAAATTACAAATTACAAAATAAAATATATCAACGTGTCTGTTTAGTCACCAGTAGTTGGAACTCCACCCAATGAAACCTTTATCTTTATTTTAAAGTGAAGTACTGTAACCCTCGGACCACAGCTGTTACACTTTTCAAGCTGAATGAAAGGGGGACATTTTTAAGGATGAGATCTGAATTCTCAGGAGCTGGTTTTGTGCTGTTCATTCTTACTTAGTGGGTTTTACTCTACACCCATAGTACAAAGCTTCACTGCCAGTACTATCTTTTGCCTTATTCCAATTCCTATAATGTATCTATGTCAGGATATGTAATGTTGTTTTATATTTTAAAAAAAAATCCGTTTCACAAAAAGAAAAAGAAGAGAACTTCTAGCTATATTTCTGAATAAAAATAATATTGCTGATCTGGGCTGATGTTCATTTAAAATTCTTTTTGATCACAAAACGAAAATACTCCCGTGCATGGCATTTGTGGCCAGTTGGGGAACAATGTTTCTGTTCGAAAAATCTGTGGAAAAATGGAATAATATCCACTCATGTGCAATTTGTGTGAACACTTCATTTTAAACTGGCTCTTGAAATTTCCTTTCACTGTTTTATTTTTTTTGAGAAAGAAATCATGCTGTGTGCAGATTCAAGGCATCCAATAATTAAAATATAACATAGATCAACAAGAAAATTCACCTTTATTTCAATCAGCATTTCTTGGCATTAGGCAGATATTAAATAACACTGGAATGCACAAGACTATTAAACAGAGATGGACAGCCATGAATTGGTAGGAGGATCATAGTAAATGCTTGTCAAATTACCTCACCTCACTCAAAAGCCTGTTAAAATGTTGTAGCCATTGTGAGTGGCGCTTCGCTGTGAAACACGGAAGCAGAATGATTCCTCTTTAGTCTTCATTAAACACAGTAAATGCTGGAACAATCCACAGTAAAAATGGACAAAGTGTTTGCAACCAGTAATTAAAACAGTGATATACCCACAAACAGCTAATCATGCAGTGCCTTAATGGCAACTTGACTATGTATAAATATCATAATCCTTTTCTTAAAAAAATAATAATCATGGACAACTAGAAGAAACGAAGGATGAAGTCTACTTCATATATTAAATATGACCTAAATATTTATGTAAAATATGTGTGCGTATACACTCACACACGCAAACATACACACGCATTAACTATGTATATGTATGTGTGTGTTTTATATGTGCATATCTATTTTGTTTCTTAAAAACCGCATGACTCCGGTTTTCCTCCCACTGCTTTGCAAGCGGCAAGCAATTCTCCCCATTGAGAAGGAAACTGGAGACATGACACTTTTAAAAACAAAAACAAAACCTGCTTAATTTATTCCACATTTCATAGTGATTTTCTGGGATATAAACTGCCTGTCATTCGTTGCTGCCGTAGCAGACAAAAATTACATACGGCAGTGGTTCCCAAACTTGGCAACTTTAAGACTTGTGGACTTCAACTCCCAGAATTCTCCAGCCAGCTCTGCAGAGCTGGCTGGAGAATTCTGGGAGTTGAAGTCCACAAGTCTTAAAGTTGCCAAGTTTGGGAACCACTGACATACGGCATCTTTTCGGCGTTACTAAAGTCATCCATTTAGGTTAACCGAGAGGAATACCATTCCCCCCTCTTTTAACTTGCATGTAAACATACCTTTCGGTTACACTCAAATGTGTACGGGGAGTCCTAACAATAATGTGCAGTGAAAAAAAGAGAATTGGGATATTGGAAAGAAAAATCGTATCACAGGCTCTCTCTTCCCCCCCCCCCCCCCACTTGGATACAGAGACAATCCAGCCACGGAGTTTCATCCACTAACCAACGAGGAATGGTTGAAGGCATCCATTACGAGCAAAGCTTGAACAAGCCAGTAATTTTCTTTGCAAACTGTCCAGAGTCTCATTAAAACTGACTTGCACTGCTTGGATCACACTGTAACAACCGCACAATCGAAGGATCGCTCTTGGCACCCTTTATAAACTCTTCGAGAGATAGTTTACCTTGAAGGGAACAAGAGAGAGAGAGAGAGACAAAATTGTGAATCTGATCTGCCACATAGGAAATAGGAAGAGCAGTCTGTTTCATTTCCAGCTGGTGTAAAAAGAACTATGCATGAGATTTGATAGACTGCCAAAAAAGATATCCACCCTTGTTCCAAAGAACCAAAAATGCTTTTTTTTTTTGGGGGGGGGAGGTTAGCTGAGGAAACTCTGATATAATGTAGACTTCCGAAATACAATCAGAATAAGAACCAGACGAAATTCTCACATCCTGCTACAATTTCAAAGCTCTCAAGAAAAACGCAAAACCTTGAATGAAAATGAGATGAAAACAAATATAACTTTGGTGCTGATCTGTTGCTTCCTTTAGCTTCCTTTTTCTTGCTGAAAAAAATGGCAGGCGGCTGAATTTCAGGCAGACACATTTTTGAACTCAATACAATTTCCTCCCTGAGCTAGATTAAAAAACATTACAAACTTTTGATGCCAAATATTTGAAATTAAGTGAACATTACTGTTAGGAATATAATCTAACGGTTGGGTTGGCAATATATAAATCATGTAACAATGCTATACCAGTTTCTTTATAAATAAATTTATCTACATCTACATCTACATCTTTAAATCACACTGGGTGCCTTCAGCGGGACAATGCCGGTTGGCGACACCTAGGAGTAGGGCCTTCTCTGTTGCCGCTCCGGCCCTATGGAATGAGCTGCCCCCAGAGATCCGGGCCCTGCCCACTCTCATGGCCTTTCGCAAAGCCATTAAAACCTGGCTTTTCCGGCAGGCTTGGGGCTGTTGACCCCTTAATTGAGGTCCAGCCGCTTCTGATTGGGTGATTGCTGTGTTCCTTTTTAACTTTGTTGTGTCCCATTGTTTTTAATAATTCTTTTTAATCTTTTTTTCATTTCTGTAAGCCGCCCGGAGTCCTCCGGGATTGGGCGGCATAGAAATTCAATAAATGAAATGAAATGACACTGTAAAATGTGATTGGTTGCTGTTTTCCTCAATCGGCCATAAGAGGGAGCTAGAACGACTGTTAGCTCTCTGTTCGTTAGATGCTGGGCTGATTTGATCTGAGTGCCGTGAGCTATTGTAAGTTTTGCAACTGCTAGCAAACTTTGAGTTCTGAACTGATTATATGATACTGTGCTATGCTATTTGGATTATCCCTTAATTGAAAGACATTGATGACCGACTGTCTTATCCGTGTACGACGTGGACTGTTTGATGGACCCTGATACCTCTATTTCCACGAAAGTAAAAGCCTATTCCTAACAATTACAATCGAAGTTAAGTGACTTGCTTTGTGGAATTCGTCTATTTCAACATATTGTTCCTCATAAAAAGCTAGGTATGGGTGGGACAAATGGCTTCCATTGCTATTAAATCAGGGCAGAATTCTGTATTATGAAAAACGTGAGAATGCCACTGGAAGAAAAACGTTTTTCAATCTTCACTCATTCTGAGGCAACATGTAGAACTCATTTTCTTTGATACGTTGTGAGTTTATTGATCAAGATTCTGAATTACTTGTTCAAAGTCTTTGGCTCCCATTGGAAAGGCAGACAATGGCGGAATGTAACAAGCCCTTATCTTCTCTGTGAAATACACTGCCCTAAGTTATTATTCTTTCTCATTTCCTAATTTCTTAAATGGGCAAAGAGAAGGAAGCAGACGAATGTGATATATTTCTATGATAATTTGGACAAGTCACAATAAGCTTTTATAAACAGTTTATTTGAGGAGACCATCTCTGCTTGAATAGCAATAGCAGTTAGACTTATATACCGCTTCATAGGGCTTTCAGCCTTCTCTAAGCGGTTTACAGAGTCAGCATATTGCCCCCAACAACAATCCGGGTCCTCATTTTACCCACCTCGGAAGGATGGAAGGCTGAGTCAACCTTGAGCCGGTGAGATTAGAACAGCCGAACTGCAGAACTGCAGTCAGCTGAAGTAGCCTGCAGTACTGCACCCTAACCACTGCACCACCTAAATTCTCTAGGCCGGAAAGTGTAACAATGCAAGGGTGCAAGATAGCTCTCAAATTAAAACTTTACTGGAGCCCATCGCAGTGGTGATGATCATAAAACAGCCTTAAAATTTTTGCAAACTTTTTTGCGGTGATCATTAAAACAATCGCTGAGATAGTTAAGCAAGCAGTATGGTTGTTAAGCATTGGTTTGCTCTGGTCAAGCATTGGTTTGCTATAGGCATAGTTTTGCCAAAAACTGAAAGCAAAATTGTTACCAATCACGGTCCCATGACAATGGGACAATGCAATTGTAGCCGGTTTGCCAACTGTCCAAAGCACGGTCCCATGACTGGAGGTGGGTGACCATTGGAACTTCAAATCTGGATCCTAACTACTTGCTAGGTGGTTCCACCACAAATGCGCGAACGACAAAAGCACGCCTGACTAAACCGCGGTGACAAAACCGCGGTGACAAAACCGCGGCGACGAATGAGCGCTGAAGCGGGCCGACAACAGTGCGCCGACAGAAGCGCGTTGTAACCTAACCCTAAACCTAACCCTAAACCTAACCCTAAACCTAACCCTAAACCTAACCCTAAACCTAACCCTAAACCTAACCCTAAACCTAACCCTAAACCTAACCCTAAACCTAACCCTAAACCTAACCCTAAACCTTACCTTAACTTAAATCGCGCTTCTATCGGCGCACTGTTGTCGCCGCGCTTTTGACATCGTGGTTTTAGCACCGCAGTTTTGTCGCCGCACTTTTGACGTTCGTGCTTTTGTCGGGTCACGCTTGCTAGGTAGGCCCATCAAAACATCAAATGGCAGATAAACAACTGGTTGTAAGTTAAGGACTACCTGTACTAAGTTCTGGTTTTCTATTTTTCCCCCTATCATATTACCAGAAAACAATGATTTTCAGCGATCACATTGACTTTAATGGTTTGTGCATATTTATCCTTTTATTTAAGTTCTCTCACAACTGAGTTAATTAGGAACAGGCAAGCTATTTGAGGCTTATCCCAGAGGCATTGATGTAGACTATTTGTCTCAAAAGAGATTGTAGTTGTAAAATATGCACACTCACAAAACCATCCCAAGAACACAAAACATCAATCATCTACTAGCTGACACTTCTGCTTCCTGGGCAATCATCCCTCACCTTTAGGAGGGAGCAACAGCTAGCAGAAGTTCTCAATGAGAACCAGATCCTCAGTCAATGACATTTCTATCGTTGTTTCCTGATAGGGAATCCAAAGCCAGCCAAAATAGCTGCTGTGATACAGATAGACCACTTCAGAATAGAATAGAGTTGGCACGGGGCGGACAGATACAGCTGTGTATCGTCCGCATATTGATGGTGTTTTATCCCGTGCCGTCGAATGATCTCACCCAGTGGCTTCATGTAGATATTAAATAGCAGGGGGGACAGGACCGAACCCTGAGGAACCCCGTATTTCAGGGGCCTAGGGGTCGACCTCTCCTCCCCAACTAACACCGACTGCGACCTGTCCGAGAGGTAGGAGGAGAACCACCGAAAAACGGTGCCTCCCACCCCCACCTCTCGCAACCGTCGCAGAAGGATACCATGGTCGATGGTATCGAAGGCTGTTGAGAGGTCAAGGAGCACTAGGATGGAGGAATGACCTCTCCAGAGATCATCGGTCAGTGCGACCAAAGCGGTCGCAATTCAGACTTCAGTCTGAATTAAAATCCCCCACTAGTGCTAAGGTATTCTTCTCCCCAAGATGACTATATCTAGTCTTGGCGGGAAGGTAAGAAACCTCTGGTGGTGGTGATAGTGATCTTTGAATGGGCCGCATCTTCCTTGATTCAGCTCAGATTAATCTCAGCAAAACGTAATGATGGCTGATCAAGTTATCACCCAAGGCTGTAAATAGTACTGTGAATATATATTAGCAATAGCAGTTAGACTTATATACCGCTTCGTAGGGCTTTCAGCCTTCTCTAAGCGGTTTACAGAGTCAGCATATTGCCCCCACAGTCTGGGTCCTCATTTCACCCACCTCGGAAGGATGGAAGGCTGAGTCAACCTTGAGCCGGTGAGATTAGAACCGCCGAACTGCAGATAGCAGTCAGCTGAAGTGGCCTGCAGTACTGCACCCTAAACACTGCGCCACCTCGGCTCCTAAATCCTTCTGGAATTAGGGTACTCTGATAGACCTCTCTTGTGAAGAATACCAATGCCTTTCCTATTTTATTGTTATTGTACGGCAACTTCACCTTTGTTTCAGAGGGTATTGGACCACAATGGCGATAAGTTGCTTCAAAGAACCCATTTCTTGTTATACTTTGATATATTAGTATCTTCTGAATCATCACTGGCTGAGGAAATAGTGCCCCAAACCTCCCACCCCCCCCCTTACCAGTTCATAGTAAGGTACTTCATTTTAATATATTTCCATGGAAATAGACACATGTCCTGCTAGCAAGCAATAACCAAGGAAACATTTCTACTTTGACCCACTACTAAAAAACAGCAGGAACCTGTTTCAACACTAATGACTTCATTAAGTAGCTTCCGCACTACAAAGAACCTTAACTTTCCTTTTTCTTCTCTCCCTCCTAACCTTGTTGGATCAAAAGGTTTCTGAAGCAAGATACTGCTTCCAAAGGCAACCTCTACAGCATTTTCTTGTTGCAAAATGCAGTAGATATAAAAAGGAGAAATTCTATCTTTGCTTTTAGCAATTTAGCTGGAGGAACAGAGATAAAACGCTTGCCAATCCGAAGCAACACGGTCATCTACAATTTTAATAGCCCTTTGAAATTCTAATGGACTTTGTTCAAAATTTGTGCAAATCAATGTCTCTTTCCCATTTGTGGAGTTAAAAAAAGGGTTAGCAGCTAGAACGAGCTGTACAAATTAGAATAAATGTAGTACTTTTCAATAATTCATTTCTGTTGCAAAACATTTATCTGCAAAGTTTTATATGGCTCGGCAGAGACTGTCAGTGGAAGGGAAAAACAGAATGCAAGAGAAAAAAAGATTAATCTCCGGAAAATAAGTGTGCACGGAGATGAGTTTATAAAGAAGGGAAGACTTAATGGTCTGGTTTTAGGACCTGATACTTTATAATTTAATTTTTTTTTTAATGGACAGGTAAGACTCTTGGACTTAAAAAAAAATGCAAGAATTTCTCCCTGTGCAGATTTCTTGATTCTAGATTAAACAGTGTTAAACAGATGTCTACTACCATTGCCCCTATCTTTGGTAGGCACATCACAAAAGTTTATTGCAGAAACCTACCATCATTATTGGTATCCATCTGTCTGAAGATTTTATCTGTTCGTTTCTCTGGAGTTGATTCATCCTCTGGCATTTTCATGACTGAAGACACCATTTTATAGATTGCCTTTATAGGGACAGCAATACATATAAGAAAATAGGTTAACATATTTTTTGGGGGGGAAATCCAAACTTAAAAAACAAAACAAAACAAAACCGAGGCCATTACAGTGAAATATATTAAAACGTACAAAAGCAAATACTGAAGGAACCCTCAAAAAGTTGTGCATTTTTTAAAAAAAATTCCTGCGCTGTGATTTGCATCTAATAGATTCCCATATTCTGCATGTATTGATTTATATATGAAGCAGGGGTGGGTTTCAACCGGTACGGCGTCCTCGTGCATGCATGCAGTTCACGCATGCGTCTTAGCGCCTCGTGATGCTCCAGCTGCTCGCGCTGTATGTGCCATGCCCCTGCGTGGAAGCGCAGAATAGCAATAGCAATAGCAGTTAGACTTATATACCGCTTCATAGGGCTTTCAGCCCTCTCTAAGCGGTTTACAGAGTCAGCATATTGCCCCCAACAACAATCCGGGTCCTCATTTTACCCACCTCAGAAGGAGGGAAGGCTGAGATTTGAACAGCCGAACTGCAGAACTGCAGTCAGCTGAAGTAGCCTGCAGTGCTGCATTTAACCACTGCGCCACCTCGGCTCTATGGGGGTGGGAATGGAGATTTTGCAGTAGCCTTCCCCAGCCACGCCCACCAAGCCACGCCACGCCCACCAAGCCACGCCCACAGAACCAGTAGTAAAAGACATTGAATTTCACCACTGACTAAATCGCCTTAACATTTAATGAGATGCTTTAATATGCTTGTTTTTTTTTTGACTTACCTGCACTATTTCAAGCATTTCAGCACGGCTAATGTAACCATTGCCATCGAGATCATACATGCTAAATGCCCATTTCAGCTTCTGTTCAAGCTTTCCTCGAGATGTAACGCTTAGCGCAATTATAAATTCCCGAAAGTCTATCGTCCCGTCTCCATTGGTGTCAAAGGTGCGGAACACGTGCTCTGCAAATTTTGAGGCGTCCCCATATGGGAAGAAATTCGCATAAATCTTCTTGAATTCGTCAACAGTCAAATGGCCAGTGGGGCAATCTTTTAGGAAGCCCTTGTACCACTCTTGAAGCTCATGATCTGTGAATTCCGTGTTTTCTCGGAGATCCTGGAGCACTTCAGGCCTCAATTTACTGTTCTGTTTCCCCATTTCTGTTCCTGGTTGTTCCCTAAGAGCTGAAAACAAGGCAAACAATTAGTTCATTCTTCTCATATTTTTTTGAGTCATTTTATTGACATTTATAGGCCGCCCTTTTCCCTAAGGGGACTCAGGGCGGCTTACATTTCATAGGAGGGGGTGTGTGAGACAGGACACAAAAGAAATGTGAATAAAAGAAAATAACCAATAAAACACAACATTCATTCGACATTCGGGCGGGGCAAAATTAGGGACTTATCCCCAGGCCTGACGGGATAGCCAGATCTTGAGGGCTGTGCGGAAGGTCTGGACGGTGGTGAGGGTGCGAATCTCCACGGGGAGTCTCACAATGTCTCACAGCTGACATTCAAAATGTAGCTCTATTAAGTGTGTACACAGCAGAAGGGATGAAACGGGTTCCTTATAATAGTCAGCATTTCCAAGCCTGATGCTCATTTTAAATAAATTGGATGGATAAATGATTTCTTCAGATGGAATACTATACATTTCTTTCTCCGCATTGTTGTAGAGAAGGTTATTATAGATACAATAGCAATAGCAATAGCAGTTAGACTTATATACCGCTTCATAGGGCTTTCCTCATTTCACCCACCTCGGAAGGATGGAAGGCTGAGTCAACCTTGAGCCGGTGAGATTAGAACCACTGAACTGCAGATAACAGTCAGTTGAAGTGGCCTGCAGTACTGCACCCTAACCACTGCGCCACCTCGGCTCTTATCGATTGTGGGCGCACCTTGGTACACCCACGTTACACCTATCCTCCGCGAGCTGCACTGGCTACCGATCGGTCTCCGGATACGCTTCAAAGTGCTAGTCGTAACTTATAAAGCCCTTCATGGTATTGGACCTGGGTACTTGAGAGACCGCCTGCTGCCAATTACCTCCCAAAGACCCGTCAGATCACATAGGGTCGGCCTCCTCCGGGTTCCGTCCACCAGCCAATGCCATCTGGCTACTACCCGGGGGGAGGGCCTTCTCTGTTGCAGCTCCGGCCCTTTGGAATGAACTCCCCGCGGAGATCCGGACCCTCACCTCTCTCCAGGCCTTCCGGAAAGCTGTCAAAACCTGGCTGTGCCGGCAGGCCTGGGGTTGATGAGTTCCCCTCCCCTCTCGACTGGTATGGCTGTGTGATTTTCGTGTATTTTAATTATGTGTACTGTTGTTTATGTTCCCTTTCTCCTTTGAGTTGTTCGCCGCCCTGAGTCCCTCCTGGAGAAGGGCGGCATACAAATAAACCAAAACTAAACTAAACTAAACTACGAGGGGAAGAAAGAAGGTAATACGGACCACCAGGCAAATACATTCTTGCTTTATTAGTATAGAGTTTATAGTTTGTTTTCATAATTGGCCTTCCACCAAATAATATCGCCCTTCCACCGCAAAGGGATTCTTGATCTAGAAGAGTTTTCAGCGATGAAGAGAAGAGGCAGTTTTTGCAAATGGAGTGCAGCCTCTTTAACGTTGCCCAATCATTAACAGAAATCTCCCTTCCTAAAGCAATAAAGCAATATCAGAAAGCCTTCTGCAAACACAAATTGCAAATTCCATCCCAACCTTTTAGTGGAACAGCTAGAAAGGCCGTTCTGTTGCCTCTCCATTGCCAAACCCTCCGCACACATTATCCTCATGATTACAACCCCTTTGAACAGTAATTCTTCATTTCTCTTCCTAAACGCAGCCTTCGTCCGTGCCAAAAAGAAAAAAAGGAGGCGAAATGGAATTTGTACACGCTTGCTTTAATTAATTCTCATATTTCTCTCTACATAATATATTTAGAGAGGTTTATTGAGCTCGGAGGCCAAATATTCTCCTCATTTACCACTGTTTTATATAAGCATAATATTCTAGAAGCTTTGTTTCATTAGAATGTTTTTCTTGCACACAAGGCCTGAGACTGACAGTATACTGTGTTCCCCCTGTTATTTCCAGGACCAAAATGGTATCTTCTCCATTTTACCCCACACGTTCTTCCATAGTGTTCAGTGGTGGGATTCAGCCAGTTCGCACCTATTCGGGAGAACCGGTTGGTAACTTTCTAAGCAGTTCGGAGAACCATTTGTTGGAAGAAATCTTGTTTTTTCCCACTTCACAGGGCTAATCCTGTAAGGAAGGCAGGAAGGAAACATTCTGGTGTTGTTTCTAGCTTAATCTTTATTGACCTGCTTACAGAAACTGCCTCTCCGGTTAACCCTTATTACATTGTAACAGCTAAGGCGAAGAGCCCATCGATGTGAGTGACGTTGAGTTGGCCACGCCCACATGGTCACATGACCACTGAGCCATGCCCACCCAGCCGTTCATTAGGGCACAGAACCGGTTGTTAAATTATTTGAATCCCACCGCTGATAGTCTTCCAGTTCATTATATTAAGATATTTATCAAATATTTCCCGTTGTTCTCTATTCTGCTTTAGGTAATATACCCACTCTTTTAGCCAAAGACTTTAGAAATGCTTGGAAAGTTCTTTCAAGAATTCCAAAACAAGTAAGCGAGAAAAAACAGGAAATAAAAGGAAACCTGCAAAAGCTATCAAAAGGCCACTCCCACCCCCATTTTTAATAGGGCAACACCCTGTGCTCACTATTTCAAGCAGTTTTTTGTCTCGGAAGGTGCATTGGTGAGCCTAAAAAGCGATTTGGTTAACTAAATATAGATTTCAAAACATCACAATATTCCTACTATTAGGAAAATATAATAAAGCAGCTTGAAGAGGGAGCAGATGAACCTAGGCCAGTGTTTCTCAACTTTGGCAACTTGAAGATGTCCGGACTTTAACTCCCAGAATTCCCCAGCCAGCATTCGCTATTTTTCTACTTGCATTTTTTACCTGCTTTCGAACTGCTAGGTTGGCAGAAGCTGGGACAAGTAACGGGAGCTCATTCTGTTACGTGGCACTAGGGATTCGAACCGTCGAACTGCCGACCTTTCTGACCGACAAGCTCAGCGTCTTAGCCACTGAGCCACCTTATCTTTCTGTGTGACATACAGCCTATTCCTTGTTCTAATGGAAAACATCAATTTTCCAGTTGGATCACTTTGATTCAGTTTGGGCATGTGTAAGTGGTATATGGAAATGGCCTTGGGAGAGGAGGAAGAGACCCAGACTAGTCCATGTTCAAATGAGAGGCAATTAAGTCTGCAGCAGGAGTCTGGGTGTGGCGAAGTCTCAGAAGGGACCCTCCCTAGTTTCTTGGCTTGTGAAAGCAAGGGGGAAAGAGATGTACTTTTGGACTTGCAAGATTCTGTTAATGTAATCTTACAACAAACACAAAGCTGGTACTCCAGGGTGTGATTCTTATTTGGACTATGACTATGCTGACATCATGTCTCAAGTGGCAGATTGGCACCAAGATGGAGGCTCTGTTGTGAGGATCCTCAACAAACAATAAGGAGGTGACGTCGATATCACAGCAAGGTGGCAGATGCCCTCACATATAAAATATCGTGGCCCGACAAACCGCGCTCGTCAAAATAGCGGCGACAAAACCACGTCGCTAAAGCCGCGATGTCATCACCGCAACGTCATAACCGCGGCGACAACTGTGCAGCGACAGAAGGGCGCTTTAAAACAGCGCGGCTACAGAAAGCCGATTTAAATGAAGGTAAGGGTTAGGATTAGGTTTAGGGGTTTGGTTTAGGGTTAAGTTTAGGGTTAGGTTAGGGTTAGGTTTAGAGTTAGGTTTAGGTTTAGGGTTAGGGTTAGGTTTAGGGTTAGGTTTAGGTTTAAGGTTAGGGTTAGGGTTAGGTTTAGGGTTAGGTTTAGGGTTAGGTTAGGGTTAGGTTTAGACTTAGGTTTAGGGTTAGGTTTAGGGTTAGGTTTAGGGTTAGGTTTAAGGTTAGGGTTAGGTTTAGGGTTAGGTTTAGGGTTAGGTTTAGGGTTAGGTTTAGGGCTAGGTTAGGGTTAGGTTTAGAGTTAGGTTTAGGTTTAGGGTTAGGTTAGGGTTAGGTTTAGGGTTAGGTTTAGGTTTAGGGTTAGGGTTAGGTTTAGGGTTAGGGTGCTGAGCGCTTCGGAAGGCACGGATTTGCCCTCCGCGCTTATGTCGTCGCACTAGGGTCGCCTTTTTCCTTAGCGCTTCGGACGGCGCGGATTTGCCCTCCGCGCTTATGTCGGCGCAGATAAGGGCTTCGCGGTTTTGTCGCTGAACCATAAAATATCATGCTCATATCAACCCAGATATCCTGTAGAGATAGCAATGGTGACAAAAAAACATAGCGTTAGGCATGTACACACATGCTCTTCCATTATGGATGTCAACCAAGGGATTACTATTTGATTCCTCTTGCAACAGGTTTTGCAAAAGCGTCGCATGGGCCTGCAAGCCACAATTATGACACAACTGGATCTTCCCAATGATTCAGTGATGCAAAGGGATGGGTAGCCTTTATGGAGGGATAACCAGCCGTGGCATGCCACTGTTCTGGCACCCGAACCCAGTGATCAGAAGTAGCAAAATTACACCATTCCTTAAATACAAACCAGTCTCCGTTTTTCTAAGTCTTGCTGAGAAGAGATTAAATTTTTGCCAATGGGTGCTACCCAGTCTGACACTGAAATGAGTGGAGGAGGTGGCCTTGGGGGGTGCGGGTGGGGGCAAATTTGCTAGTCCTTCCACAACATCAGAGAATCCTACATCTAGACCAGAGGTGGGTTCCTACCAGTTCGCACCTATTCGGTAGAACCGGTTCGTCAAATCTACCGAACTGGTTAGAAGAGGTTCCACCAGTGGACCCGGAAAGCAGGCCACACCTACAGAAGAGGTTCCAAAAAATTTTAAAACCCACCACTGGTCCTTGGAGATGATTATTCTACACTATCATGCTCCTATTTATAAAACTCAGTGCCTCTGTGAAAGGTAAGGATGACTACTGCGTTTGTGGTGCAATCAGAACATTGCGTGTGATGAAGTTGTTTTAACGCAAACCAAAGATGCCTTTTAAAAAAACATGTTTCCATCCTATTCTTATGCATGCCAGTGCTGTGTGTGAGGTAATTTAAGGTGGTTCTGACAAGTGTCGTCGGCATCTTCATATCCGGTCACATGGGCAGCAAGCCACTCCCATCCGGTCACATGGGCAGCAAGCCACTCCCACAAAGGAGGCCACACCCACAGAGTAGGTTCGAACAATTTTTGAAACCCACCACTGATCTAGACGTAGCAACACTAGACGTAGCAATTCTATCCTGTTTGTAAGGGTTTGGTTATTTTTCAGTATCATGCCAAATCTGGTAACCATAGAGTAAGTAAAAGGAGCATACTCCTTCAGCAGGTTTTCATTTATTTTTATTTTTATTATTTTTCCCCTCTAAATATGCTTTTTTATTTTCCACTTTCATAACATACAATCACATGTATACTATTACATAGCCAATATCCTATTGTATTAAGTAGTAATGACATCAGTTCCTCTTGTCATCAACACCCAGAAAGATAAAAACCCATTATTAGCTCTTCTGCTCTCCATACACCTCTTTCTTCTACCTCTCTCCTACCTCCTTTCTTCCCTCCATCATCCTTTTCTACTCTACTTCCCCTTCCTTTCTCCTTCTCCTCTCTCTTCATTCCACTCCTCCTTATCCTCCTCATCTTCCCCCCTTACCCTCTCTCCTATCCCTCTCTTCCTATCTTTCTTCTCTCCTCTGTTTCCCACTCTTCCTCTCCTTGGTGTATTTCAGCTTCTGAGCAAACTCCATTCTATGTTGATGGTATTTATGCTTCCATATCAATATACTTAACATATCTTAGTTTTAAAGAAAAAATAAGAGAAGACAGTCTACATGTGCAATCATATTACATTAAAATCTAACACCCCTCGTCAAGCCTAATATTCATCCCTCCCTCCCCCCTCCCCCCCCAGACTTCCCAGAACCCATACACGGTATAAATCTTTAACAAAAACAGTCTAGAATATATTGGAAAAAAGAATTAAAAATTGATAACATCTTTACATTGAACTTAGCTCCTCCTTGCTAGGCTAACTTTAAACAATTTATATCATTCCGGATCTTAATCATAAGCTATCTGGAATTTCTTAGTCCCATATTTATTTTGTATATAATCGATCCATTTTTCCCAGTCTCGTTTATATCTCTCGTTTGAATGGTCCTTAAGATATGCAGGTATTTTATGCATTAATTTTTATTTTTTAAGTTGGAGCAGATACCTGCTGAGTAGGTTTAGCAAATTAAAACATTTTGCTGGACAGTCTGGAGGCCCCAGGGCTGTCTTTTTCACACCTCTGCTGTATCTGCTTTAAAAGAAATAAGATGGATTTAAAAAAATATATATTCTAGTGAACAGTTGGAAGCATCCAGCTGAAACTTGGCAGAGTTAATGTCCCCTAAAGGTTCATTGAACCCCCGGCTGTTTTTGACCACTCATATATTTAGCTCTGGCTTCTGTTTTTTCGCTTTCTCATTACAACTTATCAGTGAATCTTCACTCCCCCCCCCCATAAAAAATTGAGTCTCAACTTGAATTAATTCAGATTGACATTTCTGAACCTCAAATCCTTAATTCAAATTGAATTGGAGCGGATTCCATTCAATACTGTTCTAAAAAGTTATTTGGAGAAAAAAAAACCCCAAGAATTTCTTATTTCAAATGAAGAGGACAATCTCAGATCAAGCAGAGGGCAAGTATGCAAATGTATGTCTGTTATTTAATTGTGATAATTGCATTCCTTTCATCCTTAATTTCATCCCTGTCAAGATCCTGAACAAGATTTTGTTTGTTGTTGTGTGATTATAGATGGACCCAACATGATGATGATGATGATGATGATGATGATATCATCCTGTTCTGACACCCCTTGTCCCACACCAACACACACTCCGAGCCAAAGATAAGTTACGGCATTTAATGGACAGACAGACAGACAGACAGGTCCTTGGCAGCAATCCAGCACAGATAAGGCTTGGCAGCAATCCAGAACAGATAAGCCATGGCAGCAATTCATCCTGCCAAGCTCACAATACTGTTCTCCAACATTAGTTAATGCATTGACTTCTGCAAAAGGGGCGTGTGCACAAACATTCCTTTTATAGTCTGGAGAGGAGCCTAATTACTACCAGCTGAGTGCAATTACCTCCTGTAATTGCATAATTGTTCCTTATGCCTATTACCTCTCCGGTGCCGGGCATCTAGGAACAACTCTCTTGGCTCTTCACCACTGCTGATGTCCGGATCACTCTCCCTTGTCTCCTCCCCACTGGTCCAAGGCTCAGGCGCCTCCTGGTGGCCAACCAGCCTCTCTGCACCCTGCCCGGAGTCGGAACCCTGTCCGGGGTCCTCCACATCCTCCAAAGCTGATTCATAGGGCCTGGTGGCAGCTCCAACGGCTCCTGCTGGGCCACAACACTATCCATTCAGTTGTGTCTGACTCTTGGCAATTCTATGGGCCAGGTCTCTCCATATCTTCTGATCTTGCATTACTTGAGTTTTTCTATGCTCTGGCTGGTGTCAGCCACCATGTTCTTTGATGGCCTGGTTTCTTTTTACCACTAACTCTTCCAAACACAATTGCTTTCGTCAGTGATTTCCCTCGCATGACATGGCCAAAATAAGTGAGATGCAGTAGACACGTAAACACGAGATATACAACAGCATACATGAGATAAAGTCACAAGTCAACAAGACAAAGTAATGAACAGAACACTGTAATGCATTCAGTGTATAAGACGCACCCAGATTTTCAGCCTTCAGATTTTTTGAGGGAAAAAAGTGCGTCTTATAATCCAAAAAATACAGTAGACTTAGATACTCCTTTACAGTGCTTTACAGCCCTTGATCTTCTCCTCTCTCTCCTCCTCTCCTCCTCCTCCATCTCTTCTTTCTTCTGGACATGTATACACAAAGCCCAAGGGGTGGGAACTTGAACCATGATGCTCCACCCATCACCTTCCCCATTTTCACTGCTTCCTACCAACGCCACTGGTTGGATCTTGTGCCCATATCTCTGGGTTCTAGTGCCAGACCTCAATTCAAAAGATTCAAAGCCACTTCAGATGCCGCACTGTGAATTTCTTTTGAAAAGAAAAATCCAAAGACCGTTAATCCCAATTCCACCCAATATTATGAAATTCCCCAGTATTTATAGTTTAATCACATTAGTATCTATAGACTATCCAGCGTAAACCGAGCTTACGTAATGATTACCAGCCAATGTAATATGCGGAGAAGCAGAGAGAGATGAAAGAAGCTTATAGCCCTCTAAACTGTAAGAAGGGGGAGAAGCACTAATGCGAGATAATGACATAACTGGAGAGGACTATCAGAAACTGCACCCTCTGTACACAATCTGTGCTCTGCTTAACGATTTTTCTCAGAGACTGAAAGGGAAAAAGCAACCAGCTGCTCATTAATAAAACACATCAGGTTTAAACAGAAACCTGTGTTTATCTCATTAGCTACTTCTGTGTTGGAGGGAAGCATAAATACTCCAGGCTTCCTGCTTTATTTCTGATCATTGTTTGCTCTAGTAGGTTTTTCTGGCTTCCAAAATGTTGAAATGTTTAAACTAGGCTCCCAGCTGGTAGAGCTGTAAGCCATGTAAAGAGCACGGAGGAGCTTTCCAGCTAATTGCACATACTGATAAACGAGGCAAACCCTTGCTCCCTAACTTTATTTTACGGTACTGCACCATATATGTTAATTTTGCAATGGGGCAATGGAGGAAAGAAACCAACCTATTAAATTCTCATAGCTTTTGAAGGGTAGCTAGAGGAATGAGGAAAATAATAGGGTAAACCAATGGAAACAGCCGGGGTGGGATTCAGACGGTTTGGAATGGTTCGAGCGGACTGGTTTGCTCCGACAATCAGGTGGGCCTGACCTCCTGCCCCTGTTCCAGTGGTGGGTTTCAAAAATTGTTCAAACCTACTCTGTGGGTGTGGCCTCCTTTGTGGGAGTGGCTTGCTGCCCATGTGACCAGATGGGAGTGGCTTGCCGCCCATGTGACTGGATATGAAGGTGCCGACACTTGTCAGAACCACCTTAAATTACCTCCCACACAGCACTGGCATGCATCAGAATAGGATGCAAACTTGTTTTTTAAAAGGCATCTTTGGTTTGCGTTAAAACAACTTCAACACACGCAATGTTCTGATTGCACCACAAACGCAGTAGTCATCCTCACCTTTCACGGAGGCACTGAGTTTTATAAATATGAGAGCATGATAGTGTAGAATAATCATATCCAGGGACCAGTGGTGGGTTTCAAAAAAGTTTGGAACCTCTTCTGTAGGTGTGGCCTGCTTTCCGGGTCCACTGGTGGAACCTCTTCTAACCGGTTCGGTAGATTTGACGAAGCGGTTCTACCGAATAGGTGCGAACTGGTAGGAACCCACCTCTGCCCTGCGCTATACTTACCTATATTTCCTTTGTTTGAAGCCCAGCTAATAGGCACGGCAGAGCGGATTTCTGCACCTCAGCTATTTTACTCACCGGGCCTGCAGTACAAGGTAAGTTTTTGAGCTATTTTCAAATGCACTGCAGGCGCGCTGATCAAACTGGTTGTTGTACCGGTTGAATCCCACCACTGGAAAGAGTGCACAAATGGTTTTGAAACAGACCAGTTTTTTAAAAGAGGGAAATGATGGCATTTATTGGAGAACTACTTTGGTGAAGTAGTTACAGACGAAAAACCAGGGGACCAGTGGTGGGTTCCAGGTGGTAAGGCCTGGTACAGCCGTACTGGGAGTAGCCGGGAGAAGAGGCCACCGTACCGGTTCAGTGGCTCATTTGGCCCACCCGCCCGCCCGCGTTTCATGGCCGTTTAACAATGCGACCGGCCCATTGCGCATGCGTGCACACCGTGAGGCACCTGAGCGACTTCCACTGGGCAGCTGGATGTTGCAGGGGGTTCCACCACAAAACCGCGGTAGACTAAAGCGCGCTCGACAAAAGCGCGTACCTGACGTCATCACAGCGCGACGAAAACATCACGCTGTGAGCGGTAAAGTTAAAATTAACGCGAAAATCTTACCCTAACCCCCCCAAACCTAACCCTAAACCTAACCCTAAACCTAACCCTTAACCTAACCCTAACCCTTAACGTAATGCTAAACCTAACGCTAACCCTTAACCTAACCCTAAACCTAACCCTAACGCTTAACGTAACCCTAACCCTAACCCTTAACCTAACCCTAACCCTAACCCTAACCCTAACCCTAACCCTTACCTTTACATGAATCGGCTTGCTTTAAAAACGCTTTTTAAAGCACCCCTTTTCTCCGCGGTCGTATTTGTCTCGCTGCTGATGACGTCAGGTACGTACTTTAATCGGGCGCGCTTTAGTGGACCGCGGTTTTGTCGTGCCACGGTTGCAGGGTGGTGGTGTATGCGTGCACAGCGCCCGTACCTGTCTAAGATGCCCGGTCCTGTGAGTAGTGTACTGGCTGTGCCAGAGTCTGGAACCCACCACTGCAGGGGACCCTAATTCTTCTGGCTGTGGGCCAGTCACTCTCTCTCTGTCTCAACCCTGGGAAGAAGGCAAGGGCAGAGCACCTCTGGAAAAAAATCTTTGAACTTTCTATATGTGTCCAGCTAGAAACCTCATGATCCCAGCAGATAGGATACAACTACACCTAGAACTTGGCTTAAAACGAATTGGGAACAGTATTATATTTTCATTCATGTTAGTAAAAATCAGCCACAGGGAAAAAGGGAGGGGGGGAAATATTTACATATTTTAGCGAACTACAATGGAAGTCAAGATTGACAGTCACCCAAGGGAAGAATGTGGTTCTTTCTAATGCAAATGCCCTCTTATTTTGTTCTAATTTTGGTTCATCACGAAACACACACTGGTAGCTTCTCTTTCTTTTACGCTGCTCTAAACCCATTTATATACATCAAACCGTCAGCCGCGGCTTTTGTGTCTCATAGGTTTATTAAACTTCTCTGAGAGCTGGGGAAGGGGAAGGAAGAAAATGATCAGGGTACAAACAGTTTAAATCCATTCATTCATCCACTGAAGTAGGTACCAGGTCTCAGTCCCCTGCCATCATGGGCTGGCTTAAATTGTCTGGCAGACATGCACACAGGTACAACAGGAAAAAAGCTCTTGATTGGCTGAGAAGCTGTTCTGGGCTTCCAATGCAATTTGGGGGGTTCATGGGAACTATATTTTTGGGGAGACGCACAGCAAAGTAAGTGCTGTCCAGTTGAGAATTTATCTTCTATTATTCAATTTTTTGTTTGTTTGGCGATTTATCAATAGCAATAGCAGTTAGACTTATATACCGCTTCATGGGGCTTTCAGCCCTCTCTAAGCGGTTTACAGAGTCAGCACATTGCCCCCAACAACAATCTGGGTCCTCATTTCACCCACCTCGGAAGGATGGAAGCCTGAGTCAACCCTGAGCCGGTGAGATTTGAACAGCCGAACTGCAGAACTAGCAGTCAGCTGAAGTAGCCTGCAGTGCTGCATTTAACCACTGCGCCACCTCGGCTCAAGTTGGCTGAAGCTCAGTTAATTCACTTTATTTATCCACTGTGTTTCCCTGAAAATAAGACAGGGGCTTATTTTCTCTTGGCCCCCCGAAATAAGCGCTTAGCCTGTGGAACGATCTCCCCGTCGAGATACGCACCCTCACCACCGTCCAGGCCTTCCGCGCAGCCCTCAAGACCTGGCTCTCCCAACAGGCCTGGGGATAAGTCTTTAATTTGCCCACCCGAGTGTTGAATGTTGAATGCAAGTTGTGTTTTTATTACTTTATTTTGTTCACATATTGTTTATTTTGAATTGCACCCCCTCCCTAATGATTGTAAGCCGCCCTGAGTCCCCTCAGGGAAAAGGGCGGCCTATAAATCTTAATAAAATACTAAAATACTACTAAAAATACTTATTTTCAGGGAGGAATTATCATTTTTGAGGTGCCGGAGGCCCCTTAACCTCAGCCTGCGGCCTGCGGATCAGCTGATCCAGAGAGGGCTGGAAGTTCTGTCTCTGTTTCTGGCACACTCTTGCCAGCCCCAGTGCCACTGGCCTGCCATTCTTTTTGCAGCCACCACCAAGAGAAGGGGCGCAGTAGCTAGCGTTTGCGCGAGAGGCCTCCACGAGGCCATTCTGCATGGATGGCAGGTGAGTTTGAGTTTCATTTTATTTATATGCCGCCCTATTCCCGGCGGGACTCAGGGCGGCACACAAACCCAAGGAGGAGAAGGGAAAAACACAAAAACTACAAAAGTACAGGGCATTTAAAAACAACCAACAGCCACACGATTCGAGAGGGGAGGGGAACTCATCGACCCCAGGCCTGCCGACACAGCCAGGTTTTAACGGCTTTTTGGAAGGCCTGGAGAGAGGTGAGGGTCCGAATCTCTGCGGGGAGTTTGTTCCAAAGGGCCGGAGCCGCCACAGAGAAGGCCCTGAAGGTGCATGTGGGGCTTATCCCCCCCCCTTTCCCCCACAAGAACTGGCGGGAACTGGCTGTGCATGCAGTTAAATATTTTAGGGGAGGGCTTATTTTCAGGGAAGAGCTTATTTTAGCGCATGCAGTCAAAAGCTGGATTGGTCTTATTATCCAAGGAGGTCTTATTTTCAGGGAAAATAAGTAGTTGTAGGATTTAGGAGCTTCCTCGCCCTAGAGGCTCTAGATAAGATATTCTTATTGCGTCTGTAATTAAATTCCTCCTTACCAATGCAGGCGCAAAGAAAATTTAACCTTTTATATATTTTTTTTCCAACCTATACTGGTTTTTCACGTTCCCAAGGTAATTACTATCATTCATTATTCTTAACAGTTTGCTAAAGTAGTTTTAATATGGCTAATACATTGTGTTCCTAGGTAGGTCCAAACCATTCTTATATTTTGCACTCTGAGCGTGTCGCCCCACTTAGTTCGCAGTATTTTAGTGGAAGGAGCAACAACCCTAAAGTCACAGACTCAGTCCTTGTGCTAACTACCGTGAAAATTGATGCACTGAAGAATATGTCGGTGAAATATCATTTTAATACAAGCACGAGATTCAGCTTAAACTACAGTTCTTTGAACCGTGGTCCTAGGCTGGGATCTTTTGACTAGCCCAAAATTATTAATTGGCCTCCTGTTCCGACCCCCCTCCTCCGTCCAGGAACGAAAGCCGAGAAAAACGTAAATGAGAATGTTTTTTTTAATAAGTCCAGACTCTCGTTGGCTGAAAGCCAAATAAACAAAGAGATAAGCAGGTCTTACAAACCTTGGCAGCAATGCAAACAAACTCAGCCTGCCAAGTTTGTTTCTCGTTAGTCCCTAACATTGACTTCTGCAAGAAGGGCGTGGCACAAGCAGTCTCTTTTATAATCCGGAGAGGATCTTAATGAGCATCAGCTGAGCGTAATTACCTCCTATAATTACGTAGTTGTTCTTGATGCCGAGTAGCCCTTCGACGGTGTGCATCCTGGAACAACTCACAGGTGGTTTCTGGATCACTCTCTCTTGTCTCCTCCCCACTGATCCAAGGCTCAGGCACCTCCTGGTGGCCAACCAGCCTCTCTGCGCCCTGCTCGGAGTCGGAACCGTGTCCAGGGTCCTCCACATCCTCCAGAGCCGACTCATAGGACCCCTCACTGTCAGAGTCTGGTGGCAGCTCCAACGGCTCCTGCCAGGCCACAACAGCCTCCTATGGCAGAAGCTGGATTCTCAAGATACTTGGAGTTGTTTTGATGCTTATTGTGAGGGGGTCACGAGACTATTGTTACTGCTTCCTTTTACATACAGGATCTACCACGGTGCTGCCTTTCTAGAAAACAAAACTTTCTGATCTGAAAAAAAAAATGGGGGTGGGTGGGTAGGTGGCGGAGAGAATTCCCACATGATTTTTCCCATGGGACTAAAGTGGAAACGGAAGCATGGGAAGGCAGCATATTTGTAAACTACAAAAGTGACATATGTAGAATCGAAGACAGGATGCTCATACATATCCTCCGGCCACTTTGATACATTCTTTGATGCTCGTGAGAATTCTGGAAATATTAAGTTTCATTTAAAATGAATTTCAAAACCAAATTATTTCATATAACTTGAAGAATGATTTCAAACCTGAAAATAGCAATAGCAATAGCAATAGCAGTTAGACTTATATACCGCTTCATAGGGCTTTCAGCCCTCTCTAAGCGGTTTACAGAGCCAGCATATTGCCCCCAACAACAATCCGGGTCCTCATTTTACCCACCTCGGAAGGATGGAAGGCTGAGTCAACCCTGAGCTGGTGAGATTTGAACAGCCGAACTGCAGAACTGCAGTCAGCTGAAGTAGCCTGCAGTGCTGCATTTAAGCACTGTGCCACCTCGGCTCTGAAAAGACAGCCTGGGCATTAATTATGAATTAATTTCGGTAACGAGGGCATTTTTTAAAAAAAACAAAAACTGTAAAATTATGTTTTGTATTTTTATGCAGTCGAAGCAATCTAAGGCCTTTTAAATAGTAATTTAAAACTCTTTAAACATTGGTGTTCAATATTTCATTTTTCTCTTTGAAGGAAGTAGATTTCTTCCTGCATTAGGACGGCATAAATCTTCTGTTGTGTAATTCATGTATTAAAACAAAATTAAACAAGTGACATTCATTAATTTATTATGGCACATTTAATGTGATAGCCCATAGACATGGCTCCAGACAGTTTCTACAAAATTAAATGGCCAAAATGTCTCATTAATCATGAGAAAGAGAAAACCTTGCTGCTGGCATCCAAGGAACATTTCGGTCAATGGCTCTAAGTGGCATTCATCAAATCAGTTCCCACAGGTTCATTCTCTGATTTTGCCATGGCAACTCCTGGAAGCATTTGCTCACCTACCCGCGGCCCGAAGCATTATTGGCACAGAATATATGCAGGCCAATATTGGTGTACTGCGTTGACTTAACAAACATTATTTTCTACCTTCCAAAAATTACACAAGGTCAAAATATATTATTATTATTACAATCGTAGATCAGAAAAAATAGAATTTGAAATATAAATTATGGAACAAAATTAAAATTAGTTGAGGGTATCTGCTGATGTCATATATCCAGCAATAGGAGGCATCTCTCCTTGTGATGTTTTGATTATTACCTGATAACGATAGTTTAGAATTAAACTTGGGATAGTACTTGCAATAAAGGAGGAGAAACTCGATTGTTTCTATTTCTCCAGAATCAAATACGCATAATCCTTCATGTATAAGTGTTCTATTATATTTTCCATAAAAAAAGATAAAGGGTAACTTTTTGCCTCTATTTTTGAGCTATGTTGAAAAGGCATTATTGGGGAATAAACATGGGGTGAATTGAATTTGGTCTCCATTTGAGATTCTCAAATTATCTGCATCATCTCTGCATTTTTATATTGTCCAATGTATATAAATTCTTGGGCAGATAAATTCTAAAGAGACACTTGTAGTGGAGGTGAAGACGTATATTTAAAAGTCAGATTTATTCAATTTTCAAAATCCTCAACCTAAACAGCAAAACATATCTATCTAATTTTTTTCATCTCCCATTTCTGTAAAATTACTTTACATTTGATTTCAAGGGGTGTGTGAAAAGGTGTGTAAGCACAGGTTCCCATCCCCGCTACTCAGTGGTGGGTTTCAAAAATTGTTTGAACCTACTCTGTGGGTGTGGCCTCCATGGTGGGAGTGGCTTGCCACCCATGTGACCGGATGGGAGTGGCTTGCCGCCCATGTGACCGGCTATGAAGATGCCGACGACACTTCAATTTCAATTTCAATTTACTTTATTTGTATGCCGCCCTTTTCCCTGAAGGGACTCAGGGCGGCTCACAGTTCAAGGGAGGGGAACAACAGACAAAATTACAAAACATAAAGACCATACACAGTTAAAAAACACAGCAATCATACCATTCGAGTGGGGCAGCAAGTCTTTAGCCCCAGGCCTGTCGGAACAGCCAGGTTTTAAGGGCTTTGCGGAAGGCCTGGAGGGTGGTGAGGGTTCGAATCTCCACGGGGAGTTCGTTCCCGAGGGTCGGAGCAGCCACAGAGAAGGCCCTCCTCTGGGTAGTTGCCAGCCGACACTGGCCGGCTGATGGAATTCGGAGGAGGCTAGTCTGTGGGATCTTATTGGTCTAGTGGAGGTAATTGGCAGCAGGCGGTCTCTCAAGTACCCAGATCTGATACCATGAAGGGCTTTGTAGGTGACTTGTCAGAACCACCTTAAATTACCTCACACACAGCACTGGCATGCATGAGAATAGGATGTAAACTTGTTTTTTAAAAGGCATCTTTGGATTGCATTAAAACAACTTCAACACACGCAATGTTCTGATTGCACCACAAACGCAGTAGTCATCCTTACCTTTCACAGAGGCACTGAGTTTTATAAATATGAGCATGATAGTGTAGAATAATCATATCCAAGGACCAGTGGTGGGTTTCAAAAAATACTTGGAAGCTCTTCTGTAGGTGTGGCCTGCTTTCCGGGTCCACTGGTGGAACCTCTTCTAACCGGTTCGGTAGATTTGACGAACCGGTTCTACCGAATAGGTGCGAACTGGTAGGAACCCACCTCTGCCACTACTGCTATCAAACACCTAAAATAAATTTTTAACTGTGGCTTTTCAAGGAGGGCAGCAGATGGAAAGCCTGACCAAAAGTTAATTGTACACAAAACTGGTCACACCAAGTTAAACATGATAAGAGTTTGGCTGCAAATAAGCAAGGAAATGCTTCACTCGTCCAAATGTCCCCTTTAAAGGTTGCAAATTGCGTCAGCTAAACTGAGGATTTGGCTTTCTTTCCCATACACAAACCGCAAGCAGAGCTGTTTGTCATATAGTAATGATACTTAGATATGAAATCAGACTGCCAATACATGCTGCTTTTACGTCATGGTTTAGCTTAATAGAGAAACATAAATGAATGCTCCTGCATATATACTTAAGCCCTTATAGCAGAGGTGGGTTCCTACCAGTTCGCACCTATTCGGTAGAACCGGTTCGTCAAATCTACCGAACCGGTTAGAAGAGGTTCCACCAGTGGACCCGGAAAGCAGGCCACACCTACAGAAGAGGTTCCAAAAGTTTTTCAAACCCACCACTGGTCCTTGGATATGATTATTCTCCACTATCATGCTCCTATTTATAAAACTCAGTGCCTCTGTGAAAGGTAAGGATGACTACTGCGTTTGGGGTGCAATCAGAACATGGCGTGTGTTGAAGTTGTTTTAACGCAAACCAAAGATGCCTTTTAAAAAACAAGTTTCCATCATATTCTTATGCATGCCAGTGCTGTGTGTGAGGTAATTTAAGGTGGTTCTGACAAGCGTCGTCGGCATCTTCATATCCGGTCACATGGGCGGCAAGCCACTCCCATCCGGTCACATGGGCGGCAAGCCACTCCCACAAAGGAGGCCACACCCATAGAGTAGGTTCAAACAATTTTGGAAACCCACCACTGCCTTATAGTAATGTGATTTTACGCTGGTAGCCATTAGGACCACGTTTCTGGATGATACCTTCAGCTATCTGCCAATGAGAATATCTTTAATTTAACAAGAATATTACTTTTTAATTTAACAAGAACATTACTTTTGTCAAATTAAGACTAATTTAGTTGCATTCTAACCCACTGAAATTAGAAGGGCAAGTCAATCATGTTCTAAATTCCATTTAGATCTCTAGGGGCTAATCCTTCACCTAAAACTTAAAGATACCCTTGAGTTGAATTTTGATTCCTAGGAGATTGATGGGTATAACATCATGCAGCTTTCTTGACAGCAATACACTTGTGTGTCACTGCCTCCTTCATGGATTTTTTATTTCCTAGGCTAGCCTGCAGTCCTAGTATTCCATGCACTAACCAGATACAATCCTACTTAGCTTCTAATCTCATATACATTAAGTTCCCTCTACAATTTCGATCCAGCACATAAAAAGGGATGCAGAAAATTAACAAGGAGGAAATTCCCATGCATCCCTATGGAATGAACTACCCCCAGAGATCCGGACCCTACCCACTCTCATGGCCTTCCGAAAGGCTATCAAAACCTGGCTATTCCGGCAGGCCTGGGGGCTGTTGACCTCATGACCGAGGTCCAGCCCCGATTAGATTGGGTGCATGATGTGGTTTTTTAAAAAAATCTGTTCTTTCTCCGTTTTTAACTCTTCACTTTTTAAAATTTATTTTCTGTAAGCCGCCCGGAGTCCTTCGGGATTGGGCGGCCTATAAATTCATTAAATCAAATTAAATCAAATCAATTCTAACACGGGGATCACGCGGAGGAGTGGATGGAATACTAAGCTTCACTTTTCTTAGCAAAAAGCTTGGGACCATTTTATTACACTGCAAGTAACACTTTATGCTGATTGAGGATTATTGAAATTGTAGTCTAATATATCTGAAAGGCCCCACTTAGGAGAAGGCAGCTTTGGAAAGGATTTGCTTTAAAAAGATGAGAAGAAAAGGTAACAGAACAGCAAGCACTTTTACTGCCGAATTGCAAAGAGCAAAAAAAGCTTATCTAAAAACCACTAAGTTCACAAAGAGTAAAAAGCTTGTCTAAAAAAAAAATCACTAACTTTTTCAAAATGGAACAATACGATTCTGAGATACTGGATATTGAAGGAAAATGGGTAATGGGTCCTTATTTTAGACACCAGTGATAAAGAAAAAGCTTTTTCCTTTCCTGTTGTAGCACTTGACATTTTTCCCTGCTAAGATATTTTTTTTAAAGGGGGAGTACAATAGATGATTATGGGGCTCTGGAAGAAATTGACTTATATCTTCAAAAAAAAGTTCATGTGGAACAATAATCAACACACAACTTTTTTTTGCTTCTCAGATGTAAGACTTTTTGTCTTTATGACCAGGAAAATTCACATTTTGGATTGAGTCAGATTTCTATGGGTCTAGTTCAGAGGTGGTCTTCAGCAGGTTCTGACCAGTTCTGGAGAACCGGTAGCGGAAATTTTGAGTAGTTCGGAGAACCGGTAAATACTCCCCTCTGACTGGCCCTGCCCCCCCTCTATTCTCTGCCTCCCGAGTCCTGGCTGATTGGGAGGAAATGGAATGGGGAGGGAATGGAGATGTTACAGTATCCTTCCCCTGCCATGCCCACCGAACCGGTAGCAAAAAAAATTGAATCCCACCACCAGTCTAGTTCTACTTTGAACAGTATCATTTTCAACTGATAACATGAAAATCTAAAGGCTCATTTACCATCTAAGTTATATAAATATTTTCATGGTGTGCAACTAGAATTGCCCCCAGGTAAATAGTACAGAATTGTCTTCGAGCCTTGTAGAAATGCAATTTTTTCCCCAAAATATACTTTTTTATTTTCCATTTTCATAACATACAATCACATGTATACTATTACATAGCCAGTATCCTATTGTATTAAGTAGTAATTACATCAGTTTCTCTTGTCGTCAACGCCCAGAAAGATAAAAACCCATTATTAGCTCTTCTGCTCTCCATACACCTCTTTCTTCTACCTCTCTCCTACCTCCTTTCTTCCCTCAATCATCCTTTTCTACTCTACTTCCCCTTCCTTTCTCCTTTTCCTCTCTCTACATTCCACTCCTCCTTATCCTCCTCATCTTCCCCCCTTACCCTCTCTCCTATCCCTCTCTTCCCATCTTTCTTCTCTCCTCTGTTTCCCACTCTTCCTCTCATTGGTGTATTTCAGCTTCTGAGCAAACTCCAATCTATGTTGATGGTATTTATGCTTCCATATCAATATACTTAACATATCTTAGTTTTAAAGAAAAAATAAGAGAAGACAGTATACATGTGCAATCATATTACATTAAAATCTAACACCCCTCGTCAAGCCTAATATACATCCCTCCCTCCCACCCTCCCCAGGGAGGGTAGAAATGCAATTTTGACTCATCTACAGGGTGCTTAATTTGCCAGTCAATGTACTGAAACATTTAAACCTAAAGTCAATGTTTGACCATCTTCATAGGTGCATTTTTTTTTAAAAAAGTCCCTGATGCAGAACATCAATAGGAGACCCCAAAACACAACCTTGGTAGAAGTGTATTAAATGCCGGAATCACCAAGTGATAAATATAATATGGTTGTATTGACAGTAATCACTTTATTTTTCCATAAGCAGCTTTTCAACAATCTGCAAACTGTCAGCTCCTGTTTATAACACAATGTATTTATTGTAAAGTAGACACCAGCCATCACAGAAATAGCAACACTGAACTGTTCTCACGACTATTACATGTGCATTGACTGAAAGTCTGGGAATCTGAGAGGTTAAGTTAGTTCTTGACCCTGTTGGCCTGGAAAGGCCTGAAGCCACGGTTTGGCCATCGTGCCTGGGTTCCAGTGATGGGCAGGGAGATTGCTGGCTGCCTGCCTTGCAAGTAATTTATTGTGCTCTCCCACAAATTAGTTGTATTGTTTTAATTAACAGATTAAACAGCTTTAATTTTGCTTCTATTTTTACTTGTTGCTTTAGTGAAGTCAGCTGCCCAGAATCATTCAGGTGATGTAAATTGAATACATGAATCATTATCCCAATAGAAATGCTCTAATCACGGAACTGGAGACAGCAAATGCTCCCAGGAAATGCTTGGCGCTAAAAAGATGCTTCTGATAGTATATGCCACTGGTGGGTTACGACTGGCATGTCCCGGTAACGGGCGTACTGGTGCCTGCTGGGGACACCGGTACCTGTTGTAATATAGTTCCTTGTGTAGGTTTGTGTCACCCATGGTCCAGTTTGTACCAGGGCATGCAGAGCCACGCTGAACCACACAGGAGAAAACAAACTCCTAAAACGCCATAACATCCTGATAGTGCATAACATAACAGTCTGAGATGTGCCCTACCAATGACGCCCAGGATTTGACCATATATAGACAGAACTATCCTGAGCAGTAGATTAGAAATTGTACTTTTACAGGCTGTTTTTACTCACATCCTATTGCTCCTCCTGCCTTTGTCCTATCTCAATAAAAGGGGCTCTCAGACCCCAATCTGGGTTGCTCCATCCCGAGAAAGTTCGTGTCCTGTCTTTTCTCCACATTGGCCTCATGGACGGACCACGGGAATGTTACAGGTACCGTTCCGATACGGTGCTCCGGAGGGCCTGCCCGCCCGCCGTCCTTACCTGTATTTGAGCTCTTTGGGGTTTCCGTGCATGCACACAGAGTGTACGGCGCCTGCGCGATGCTCCACCGAGCAGCTGGAGCATCGCGGAGGTGTTGCGGAGCATTGCTAAGCATGCATGCATGGGCTGCGTGTGTTCATGTGGTGTGGACACCAAGCCTCGTTGCACCATACCGGTTGCATCAGGATCCGGAACCCACCACTGGTATATGCCTTCAGCTGGACAGCAACTGAGACAGTTTGGTTTAGTGGTGAAGGCACCAGCTTAGAAAGCAGGAGACTGTGAGTTCAAGTCCCACCTTAGGCATGAAAACCAACTGGGTGACTTTAGGCCAGTCATCCTCTCTCATCCCAACTCACTTCACAGGGTTGTTGTCAGGGGTGAAATCCAGCAGGTTCTGACAGGTTCTGGAAAACCAGTAGCAGAAATTTTGAGTAGTTCGGAGAACCGGCAAATGCTACCTCTGACTGGCCCCAGAGTAGGGTGGGAATGGAGATTTTGCAGTATCCTTCCCCTGCCACGCCCACCAAGCCACGCCCACCAAGCCACGCTATGCCCACGGAACCGGTAGTAAAAAAAATCTTGAATTTCACCACTGGTTGTTGTGGAGAGAATAGGAAGTTATTTGTAAAAAGAATAAAAATAGCAATAGCAGTTAGACTTATATACCGCTTCATAGGGCTTTCAGCCCTCTCTAAGCGGTTTACAGAGTCAGCATATCGCCCCCAACAACAATCTGGGTCCTCATTTTACCCACCTCGGAAGGATGGAAGGCTGAGTCAACCCTGAGCCGGTGAGATTTGAACAGCCGAACTGCAGAACTGCAGTCAGCTGACGTAGCCTGCAGTGCTGCATTTAACCACTGCGCCACCTGGCTCTGTGTAAAAAGTGGGATACAAATAAAAAGTAGAGTAAGGATCTGGTCCCCCCAATTAATGCTTTTTATTGAAAGAGTTTTCATTGTGGGACATCACTCAAGAATAGAAAAAAAAACATTGCAAGAAAAATATCAACGAGATGACAAATCGTAAGCAAGGCAACAACTGAACCTACTGGTTTCTGTTAACATTAAAACAAAGGAATGACAGGGAACAGCACTACAGTGAGCAGAAATACAAAATACGATGGGAGAAAACACGAGTCTAAATCCAGGTATCTTGTGTTTGCTTTTTGAGGAAATTCAGAAAGAGTTATTATATAATTCATGACATTGTTCATATCCTTCCCCTTGCCAGATGTCTCCTAACTGTCTGCATCAAAGCCTCTTTAGAGCTTAGCATTCTTGACTACGGGGTCACTGAAAACTATTGTGTATATCCGTATCTAGGAGTTGTCAGCAAAACACATCCCCATTCTTGGTGCATTAGCCAGAGATTTTGTGGTACTGGGCTTCTGTTATTGAGTACCAGACAGCATGAAGACAAATAAAAGTGGTCACTTCCCCCTCTGCAAATTTCCACAATAAAATATTATCGGCACATTATTCATCCCTCCCGGCCCCCACTCCATGTCTGACTTTACAATGCAATCTTATTGTCAGTCTTCAGAAATAAGACTCACACACACACACACCCGCCCTTAGCTTTTAAAATTCTTTCCCTCTTAGAGAACTTTCAAGCTAGGGTGGTAGAATGACGTTGTTTTCTTTTGAGAATTATGGAGGAATCTTCGAGGAACTGCTTACACAATTTGCCTCGAGTAAAGGAAAGTTAGAAGCAAGTCAGAAGCGGGTTTAAATGGGGCCAGATCGGAATATCCATGATGTCTGTAAAATGCCAAGGATAATGCTGTAGCTTTGAAAAAAATATTTTTTTTTCCAATTAGGTAAACATTAAAAACGTTGAACACAGTTTGACGTTTCTAGCATAGTCATTTCCATGGAGTTTTTTGATCTTATAACAATAACAGTTTGTATCCATTACATAGGTATGTGTGGTCAGTCAAATTATCTACACATTAATCCCTTTCATGATATAGTTACTATCACCCACCAGTGGTGGGTTTCAAATTTTTTAAGAACCTCTTCTGTAGGTGTGGCCTGCTTTGTGGGAGTGGCTTGCCGGCCATGTGACCGGGTGGGAGTGGCTTGCCAGGCATGTGACCGAGTGGGAGTGGCTTGGCAGTCATGTGATTGGGTGAGCATGGCCAACTTGCAATATGTGGTGAAACTCACTTAGCAACTAAATGTTGGCTCAGAAGCTCTGGCATTTGAAGCACACAAGTCTTAAAGCTGCCAAGTTACAAGACCCTTGCACCCCTAACCCTTTAGAAAAAAAAAACCAGGGGTGTTAAAACTTGACAGCTTTAAGACTTGTGGATTTCAACTCCCAGAATTCCTCCTCCAGTCATGTTGGCTCAGGAACTCTGGCATTGAAGTGTGCAAGTCTTAAAGCTGTCAAGTTACAAGACCCTTGCACCTCTAACCCTTTAGAAAGAAAAACCCAGGGGTGTTCAAACTTGACAGCTTTAAGACTTGTGGACTTCAACTCCCAGAATTCATCTTCCAGTCATGTTGGATCAGGAACTCTGGCATTGAAGTCTGCAAGTCTTAAAGCTGCCAAGTTACAAGATCCTTGCACCCCTAATTAGAAAAAAAAACATGCCAGGGATGTTCAAACTTGACAGCTTTAAAACTTTAAGGTTTAGATAGGACTCTTAGAGGTGGGCGGGGCAATTTGTGAGCCAGCCAGTGAGCGGCGGGCGGGGCAAGCGTGGTGCGGACGGGTGGGGGGGAGGGAGCTGGAACCGGTTCTAAACGGCGTGATAGATTTGTCAAACCTCTTCTATAGAAGAGGTTAGAACTGGCAGAAGCCCACCCCTGATCAGCACCTATACATATCCAATTCCTACCTTTCGTACAATATTAATACTATATTTTCCAATTCTTAACGAGGATAATGCTGTAGTTAATCACCATGAAACCGCATTAATTGAGCCGAGGTGGCGCAGTGGTTAGGGTGCAGTACTGCAGGCCACTTCAGCTGACTGTTATCTGCAGTTCAGCGGTTCTAATCTCACCGGCTCAAGGTTGACTCAGCCTTCCCTCCTTCCGAGGTGGGTGAAATGAGGACCCAGGCTGTGGGGGCAATATGCTGACTTAGAGAGGGCTGAAAGCCCTATGAAGCGGTATATAAGTCTAACTGCTATTGCTATTAATTATGAATACTGATAGTGGGCTGAGGGCCTTCCTTGTAGCTACACCTGCTCTCTGGAGCAGCATCCCCCCCCCCACGAAGTCCCTACAGATCCAAATCTATTGTGGTTTTATAATGCATTTTTAAAAAAGTCCTGTTTTTTTTCAGCAGGCCTACTAAAGTCTGGCCTTGTACCTATTGTATTTTTCTGTCTAGAATGGGTGCTTGGTAATTCTATTGTCATTTCTTGTTACTTTCTTTTCCTTCTTGAATGCTGTTCTAAACCTAGTTATTATACTTAGTGAGCCATCTAAAGTTGCAACCGAGATTGAAGTAGATTAGAAGTTTGATGAGATAAATAAATGGTCAGATACTCCAGTCCCAAACAGCAAGTCCTAGAAATGTATCCTGAAGTGTCTAGATTGTCCAAGGAGCACCATAGGTAACAAAATATTCCACCTTGTAGAGGCAGAGAGAGGGAAAATATAAATGAGGTAGTGACCACATGCTTCTCCACTGAATTATAGCTTCTCCACCACTCAATGTCACATTGGCCACCTACAATGGGAATACAATTCAGCTATCTGGAAGGAATTTGCTTTGGCAAGACTCCTGCAGCTATTTCAAGCAAGAAAATCTGCAACGTCTTCAGTCTGTTTTCGACTTCTAGAAGGCAGTCTACAAGTACTCAGACTGTACAATTTAGGGTTTTTAAAAATTTATATTGTCGTGCTAAACTGAGCATGGAAATAAAATGGAATTACTGGAACTCAATTGCGTACATAGGCGTTATTTTTTTTTCCTACGCCAGAATGGATTTTCCATCTTCAGCATTCCACAATTTTGAACTGCTAAAGGAGGAGTCAACTCTTTTAGACCTAAACGTTGTGCTTCTGAGTGTCGTGAAGAATTGGAGGAATTCAGCCACATTTTGTTCTAACCTCAGAAGTTGGATAGTCAAATGTTTGAAAAAAATATTTAAGCTGTCCCTTGAAACTTTTTCTCCAGTTCATTTTTTAAATGGTGTCCTGCCTTGTTTTATATGCTACGGAAATATTAACATAGCATTTTTGTTGTTATATTTAATTAAACTGAATCCTCTCTCTATCAAAAAGAAAAATCAGATGAGTAATTTTTCAGATGAGAAGTTAGAAAATGTATTGCATTCTCGCACCAATCTCCTCCAGAACATTCTAGAAAGAGTCAAAAATGATTCCTGATATTACATTTATATCCAGAATGAAAGCACAAAGTATCATTGCATATTAGTTTAAAACACTCATTGATATGATGGTGATGTGATAAAGTGCCATAAACAATCATTCTTTCAATGGCTGATGAAAAGTACACTGTTCTAACTGAACAGAGTTACAACGCTACTGTTGTTGTGTTATGTAATGTACAATTTATTTTGCATTCAGAAAAAAAAAGCTTTCTAGTACCTCTGCTTTATAGAATGGAGAACAGAAATGCTTCATTTATAATCAAGGTTTTTAGCTTTTCTCTTTCCTATTGTCAAACTTGAGCATTTTTAAATCACCAATTTAAATCTTAAGAGAGATTTTTAAACTGAGAATGTCATGAATATCCAATAGGCAAAGAAAGAAAAACTTAATTAAGTCCTACGGTACTTTAAACAGCACCTATTTATTTTGTTTCATTCTTATATCTTCAGTTCAGCTTTCTTCACTTGCTAGACATACATAAAATAATGGTTCCACCACAAAACCGCGGTTGACTAAAGCGCGCTCGACGAAACCGCGTACCTGACGTCATCACAGCGCGACGAAAAAAGCACGCTGTGAGTGGTAAAGCTAAAATTAACGCGTAAACCTAAACCTAACCCCCTCCAAACCTAACGCTAAACCTAACCCTTAACCTAACCCTAAACCTAACCCTTAACCTAACGCTAAACCTAACGCTAACCCTTAACCTAACCCTAAACCTAACCCTAACGCTTAACGTAACCCTAAACCTAACCCTAACCCTTAACCTAACCCTAAACCCTAAACCCTAAACCTAACCCTTACCTTTACGTGAATCGGCTTGCTTTAAAAGCCCTTTTTAAAGCACCCTTTTTTCTCCGCGGTCGTTGTTGTCGCGCTGCTGATGACATCAGCGACGCGCTTTAATCGGGCACGCTTTAGTGGACCGCGGTTTTGTCGTGCCACGTAAAATAATGAAACATTTGTTTTGTTCATATTTCAAAGTATTGCACACTAGTGGAAAAAGAAAACAATATGACTGACAAGATTCAATTCAAATTCATTCAAATCTTATACATTTCTGACCCAAGAGTCAAGAAGCTCGAAGCATGTTGTTCTTCGTAAATGGAAAACAATTTGACAGAGGTATAGAGAAGTAACAGAAACTTCCAACATTTTGCCACTCTGGGCAGGAATCCTAACCTGAATAAAACAGTACCTTTTAAGCATGCTATACTATATAATATAGACTGGATGTTTTGGTGAAAAAGGAAATGTGTTCTGCATTGTTATTTGCTCATCTTTTCTATTAAGTTCAGTTTTCAAGCCTCAAAGATGTATGGAGACAACATGAAATATAGCATGAAAATCCAATTTATTTAGGCCACGCATTTTAACAAAGTAGTACGTTTTTCGGTCTCAACTTTGTTTATGCAAAAAATAGATAAGATACATGACTTTATTGCAGGAGATCCAATCATACTCGTTTGTTTTTAATTATATCAGTGTCAGATAGAAAAGTAGGATATGAATTTAATAAACAAACAAACACTCAGTTTATCTTTATTTTTCTTGATGCTTCCAAGAATAATTTTATTGTGAGGCTATGATGCATAGAGCCTAACCTTGAGATAAGTCTGACATATTTATTTGTACTTGAAACCAGATAAGCACAGCTCTGTGTGAGGCCCCAGACGTATCATCCTTTATTAAACCGAACAAGAAAACTGAAGACAGAAGCCTTTTCTATCTTAAAACAAAACAAAACCATTTAACTGCTGTTGCTCCAATCTGGAAAATGATTCCAAATCATTTCTTTCTGTGATATCTTTCTTTGACGTCAGTGAAAAATTCAAAGCCATGCTGAATATGGCATCATATAAATTCTAGTTTCCACTCATGGAAAGAGCCAAATTCTCTGAAAGAAAAAAAAAACAGATAACAATGCTGTCCTGCTCTTTCCAGATATGTCCTTGCTAAAGGAGGACAAAAATTGAATCACGAGGACAGTCGTGAAAATTAAGGTCTATGGCAAAGAGAAAATGTAGCTATATTAGGGTGATCGTTTCAATTTTCAAATAAAAAAAAAAAAAATCTTCCAGGTAGTTCTTAATCTAAATTCCCACAATTTGCTACACACACACACACACACACACACACACACACACACACACACACACACACACACACACCATGCTTAAGAATGCCTTGAAAAAAAGCAACAGAATACTTAATAAGTAAAATATGCAGTACGGAAAATATAGTTCAATCCTGTTGTTTCCGTGTAACAAAGACGGAGGTGGCGCAGTGGTTAAATGCAGCACTGCAGGCTACTTCAGCTGACTTTAGTTCTGCAGTTCAGCTGTTCAAATCTCACCGGCTCAGGGTTGACTCAGCCTTCCATCCTTCCGAGGTGGGTAAAATGAGGACCCGGATTGTTGTTGGGGGCAATATGCTGACTCTGTAAACCGCTTAGAGAGGGCTGAAAGCCCTATGAAGCGGTATATAAGTCTAACTGCTATTGCTATTGCTATTGCTATCTGACAATAGATTTGGGGTTCACTGACAAATGTGCACCCAACAAATGCACGCCGACAAAACCGCGATGTCGAAAGCGTGCCCACTAAAGCGCGCCGACAAATGCGCGCCATCAGCAAACAACAGTGGGATGCGAAAATAACGTTAGTAACCCTAACCTAAACCTAACCCTAACCCTTACCCTAACCTAAAAACCCTAACCGCGCCTTTGTGGGCGCGCTTTAGTGGGCGCGCTTTCGACGTCGCGGTTTTGACGGCGCGGTTTTGTCGGCGTGCATTTGTCGGGCGCGCATTTGTCGGGTCACGTAGATTTGGTGCTATGAAAGGGAAACACACTTGGATGTAGGTTGGGTCTCTGTGTGTTACTTTCTTCAGGACCGTTATTTGTGATGATGGAAGATCTACTTGATCTACTACAAAGCTTCTCCGTATCCGTTCATACTGATTTTTTTCTTAACCAACTTTCTCAGATTACCCTGACCTGCAATGTGTATGGTTTCTAAAAGCAAACTTTTTGAACTTCACACTGACTGTCAATAAACAGGGCCAGAATGTCCCTGTACAACAAATTTTATATATGTATAAAATTCAAGAGTTCCATTTGAGGAGCGCTAGATAATGTTGAATGTTTGAATGTTTATTTTATTTATATGCCGCCCTTTTCCCCTGAAGGGGACTCAGGGCGGCTCACAACTCAAACCAGGGAAGGGGGGGATACAGACAAAATTCAAAACGACACAAAACAATGCATGATTTAAAACACACAACAGTCACACCATTCGAGACGGGGGCAACGGTTCTTTAGCCCCAGGCCTGACGGAACAGCCAGGTTTTAAGGGCTTTGCGGAAGGCCTGGAGGGTGGTGAGGGTTCGAATCTCCACGGGGAGCTCGTTCCAGAGGGTCGGAGCAGCCACAGAGAAGGCTCTCCTCCGGGTGGTCACCAGTCGGCATTGGCCGGCGGATGGAATTCGGAGGAGGCCTAATCTGTGGGATCTAATCAGTCTAGTGGAGGTAATTGGCATAAGTTGAAGATAAGATTAAACGAAAAGGCCAATTCATTTTGTTAAGAATTGGAACAGAGGGGAAAATACATCTAATACGTTGGAATGAATCTTACAAACAGGCCCAAAAACATTTCAGTGTTAGCAACTCTCTTGGATAAGAACTGAGATTTTATCTTTGAAACCTTAGTGTAGAGTTATACTTCTGCTCAACAAAGGTTTGTTCACAGAGATGACCTGAGAATTCCGTAAAATATACTCAGTGAGCAGAAGAGATTTCAACTTTTCCTCCACTACAAATTTTAATTCTCCTTGCAAGATGAACTTGCCTCATTGCAGCTGTTTTCCCTCCTCCACGATGTGTGTCTTGGAGCAAAGAGAGTGAGGTAAAATATTTATCATGGGCGGAACAACTATTTTCAAGAGAAAAATCAATGACAGGGGACAAGCTATGCAAGCAATCTTTCATTTATTAATTTCCCCGGGCATATTCTTATTGCCACTGCAAATTTCCCTGCAATGCACCAGAACAATTTAATACCCAGATTTACTTGGATTCTATTTATGCAACTCTTGAAACCCCTTAACATGTATACGAAGTGAGTAATTTTCAAGGATAACGAATAAACATATTAGGCACTAAAATGTGTTCAAAAGAAATTAATGCAGAATTTCTGTAAGCTAGGCTACACCACATAGAAACACATACTCCTTTTTAAAACAGATTTTTAAAATATAAACTATCCTTAATATTTGTTGGTTTTATTTTCACAAAGAACAGAGTGGGGAGAATAACACTACCTAATACTATTTTCAGATCTGAAGAAGCTTCTTGGATGAGAAGTGAAACTTCTTCAAAGTCCAGTTGCCTCTTGAAAAAGCATCTTTGGGACAATACTACTTAATGTCACATAATTTCCCACACAGCGTTATTTACAATCAAATACATATACTAGGGCTTTCTTCCCTAAGAAAATATAGAATTAAAAGCTGAATCTAAATCTTCTCTCTCTCTCTCTACCTCTTCCCCACCCACACATTATTTTTTTTGTAGGCCTACAAAGATTTTACGGTATCCCCTGCCACGCCCGCCAAGCCACAATCCACAGAACTGGTAGTAATTTTTTTTTTTTTTGAATCCCACCACTGAGATAGAAGGATTGCTTTTTCTCTCAAACCAAGTTAGATAAATAGAATTACTCCGGAGAATTAGGAAGCCATGTGTACAGCACATTACCAACCTAATAAAACTCAAAAATACTACGTCATTTTAAGAGCCGAGGTGGCGCAGTGGTTAGAGTGCAGCACTGCAGGCTACTTCAGCTGACTGCAGTTCTGCTGTTCGGCTGTTCAAATCTCACCGGCTCAAAGGTTGACTCAGCCTTCCATCCTTCCGAGGTGCGTAAAATGAGGACCCGGATTGTTGTTGGGGGCGATATGCTGACTCTGTAAACAGCTTAGAGAGAGCTGAAAGCCCTATGAAGCGGTATATAAGTCTAATTGCTATTGCTATTGCTATTATATCAGTCAGTCCCAAGATTTGAATCCTGAGTTTCTCCTGCCCTTCCAGGTCAGTGACTGTATGGCAGTTTCTCAGCTAGCCTTGAAGATTTCTGCCATTTGTTCTTGTTCATAAAATGGCTTTCTCTGGTGTGAGAATTATTGATTCCACCTCATTAGCGTCAGGTTTTTTTTAAATGTTATCTCAAACTTATTTACACAAGGCATATTAATTTTTGGGAGACATGTTGACATAAAACAGATGCGCACACACAAGATATTCAAAGCGTTTTGCTTTCCATATACAAAATCACCAACATAAATTAAAGTAATAGTGATTTCGTATTTTAATACAATTGTGTATTACATTTACTTCTTTACAAGGTATGCTACATTTTCTAATCACACAGAATCCCATCTTTGTAAGGTTTCACTACTGGAAACAACAAAGTATATAATTAGTTTATTATCATAAACACTAATCCCAATTCAAAGACATGCTTTATATTAACTACTAAGGAAGAGATCCTTAACTGTATTATATATATTTCATTCTTTGCAATATTGGAGCATTAATATCTCATGCAAGATTATTATTTTGTCTTGGAGGCATAGTTCAAGCAAGGAAACTGCACTGATTTAAAAATCACAAAAAACGAGCAACTTCACATTTCTGCATCTAACAAAGAGATCTGGGGATAAAGATCTGCATATTTTTGCAAATTTCAAATTAGCCTAATAAAAGTATTACCCACATACTTGAAGGAGGAGAATTGTTCAACCATATCAGAATTTTGTTGTTACATTTCGCTATAATAATTACTTTTTATCACTCATAACCAATAAATGTAGCAGCAAGTATAATAAATGATGGCTGGATTTTCACAATCCAGTAGAGAAAAATTCCTTCTGCTAGTTGTGCAGTGGTAGGTAACGGAGGCTGCTACATATTAACTTTATTCATAAGGTATCTAAATTCATTATGAATTTCTACAATGTACTTTTTCCAAAGGTCACTGTCTGTTTTAAGAAATAAAAACACAAATTAAAAATATCCAGGAAGCCCTTTGGGGGAAAAAAATCTGAAAGAAAAATAAAATTAACTTCTAACAATCAAATGATTCCACATTTTTAAGTAGACTGTCTGAAATAATGTTTCATTCTGACATAATCATTACTGGGAATAAAAAAAAATAGCATTATATTTGTCACCTTCTCTTAAAATTTCAACCTAAACCGCTTCATCCCATATCTCATATTTTATCTATTAGCAAAGCCTCGTCATTCAAACTTAATCAGCAAAAGCCCATTAAAAGCTCCCAGTTATAATCAATTTCATATACTTTTCATTTACTTTATCTAGTAATTTATCATTTTCTCTAAAAATGCAGAAACCCCGTCAAACAATAGGTTAATAAGATTTTTGAAATTTTATTCCCTCCTCTTTCAATAATGCGGTGGGAAGTTCAAGGCTGGGTCAGTGGCTAAAATGCTGAGCTTTTCGATCAGAAAGTTCGGCAGTTCAGCGGTTCGAATCCCTAGCGCCATGTAATGGAGTGAGCTCCCATTACTTCTCCCAGCTTCTGCCAACCTAGCAGTTCGAAAGCATGTAAAAATGCAAGTAGAAAACTAGGAACCACTTTTGGTGGGAAGGTAACAGTGCACCGTGCGCTTTCGGTGTTTAGTCTTGCCGGCCACATAACCACATAGGCCACATAGCCTTTGGACAGCGCTGGCTCTTTGGCTTTGAAACGGAGATGAGCACCACCCCCTAGAGTCGGGAATGACTAGCACATCTGTGCGAGGGTAACCTTTACCTTTCAATAAATTTATTAAAAAATACCTCTGAAACTAGCTTGTTTTCTGTGGCAGTGGGGAAGCTAAGAATCTGATCTGCAGTGTGGCTCCATGTTCCCAGTCCCACCCAAGGAGATAGAGATAATTTTAGGCGTATTTAAGAATCAGCCATATTAGAAGATGGTCACTCAACTTGGAATCAGTAATGGCTGGAAATTAACTATATCTGGGCTTCACGCAGCATTTAAATGAAACTCGTGAAATGAAATGAATTCCCTAATTTCCAGTTTGATTAGATTAGATTAGATTTGTTTTATTTATATGCCGCCCTATTCCCAGAGGGACTCAGGGCGGCGAACAACTCAAGGGGGAAGGGACACAAAATACAATACAAATAATTAAAATAACCAAGAATCACACAACCACACAAGTCGAGAGGGGAGGGGAACTCATGAACCCCAGGCCTGCCGGCAAAGCCAGGTTTTGACGGCTTTTCGGAAGGCCTGGAGAGAGGTGAGGGTCCGAATCTCTGCGGGGGAACTCGTTCCAAAGGGCCAGAGCTGCCACAGAGAAGGCCCTCCCCCGGGTGGTAGCCAGATGGCATTGGCTGGTAGACGGAACCCGGAGGAGGCCTACTCTGTGTGATCTAATGGGTCTTTGGGAGGTAATTGGCATAAGTTTGCCCATCGGGATGGTTTTTTTGTGCTCCTGAAGCCTCCAGAGGGTCTCTGGGGGGGGGCTGTTTTCACCCTCCCCAGGCTCCTAGAAGGAAGCCTTCAAGGAAGCCTCTGGAGGGTGAAAGACGGCCTCAAAATAAGGTACATGTGCCCTAATAAATGGCTCCATGTGCCCCCTCTGGCATGGGTGCCATTGGTTCGCCATCACGGGACTAAACTATTAATCCCCAATGCACAAAAACACACACTCTTTTTCTGTGTGAGCCTCTCTCTCTTTTTCAGCAAGTTATTAATGTAAGAAAAGCTAATGGGCTGTGAGAATAACTTTGATTAACAGGAGGAGTAGCTGCAGCCAACGCAATGTTCAGTTAAGAGCAATCTTATCTGACCATTGTCAAGATAATCCAGAGCAGGAATTATGGTCTCCATGTCAGATACTGTTTGTTCTTTTGCTCTTGAGAAAGCTTTGTTATTATTGTATGTCATAAAACTGACTTTTAACCACTGAGCTTATTTATAGCATGTTAACTTTTACTATCTTGTCATATTTAGTTTTTTATGGAATGTAAAAAGCAGAGTTGGACACCATGACTAAGGAACATACTCTTATGCTAACAGACAGATGAGGCCAGCTTACTTTACTCTATCCATTAAAATGCCAAGAGTTTAGATAATTGGAATAAAGAGTACATCAATGCCTTGCTGTTAGATTTCCCCCCCTCCTAAATTTCTTGAAGCTTCATATTGTGAAGGCTGCTGACACAAACCTAAACGCTTCTTATCAGTGGTGGGTTTCAAAAATTGTTCGAACCTACTCTGTGGGTGTGGCCTCCTTTGTGGGAGTGGCTTGCCACCCATGTGACCGGATGGGAGTGGCTTGCCGCCCACGTGACCGGATATGAAGATGCCGACGACACTTGTCAGAACCACCTTAAATGACGTCACACACAGCACTGGCATGCATAAGAATAGGATGTCAACTTGTTTTCTAAAAGGCATCTTTGGTTTGCGTTAAAACAACTTCGACACACGCAATGTCCTGATTGCACCACAAACGCAGTAGTCATCCTTACCTTTCACAGAGGCACTGAGTTTTATAAATAGGAGCATGATAGTGTAGAATAATCATATCCAAGGACCAGTGGTGGGTTTCAAAAATTTTTGGAACCTCTTCTGTAGGTGTGGCCTGCTTTCCGGGTCCACTGGTGGAACCTCTTCTAAACGGTTCGGTAGATTTGACGAACCGGTTCTACCGAATAGGTGCGAACTGGTAGGAACCCACCTCTGCTTCTTATGTAATAGAACTTCAATGTTGTAGATATTAAACTTTCAATTAAAATTTAGGGTAAAAGGGGGGGGAAATACTAGAAAACTAGAGCTTCTAATGGAAAGTCTTTATTTCTCACCAAATTAATTATCTTCACAATCTGCTCTACGGTAAGTTGCGGACCTGATTATAATTCTTTCTGAGCCTGTGGCCCTGCAGATATAACTATAGTTCGTAATCAGAGTCCTTCACATCTGGAAGATACATGGGAAGTTTAATCCTAAAGATAGCCTATTCATTTCTCTGTTTTGCAATCCTTTGCAATTAGTGAGTGAAGTTTAAATAGGTCACACGAAAAACATCCGTTCAAGTTTGGGTTCTACCAAGACTTTGAAATAAAATTCCTCTTAAAGAAAAGAGGAGCAGAATATCAGCTCTCTTTTAATCACAGTTTAGCTTCTTACTGAGAGCTAGTTCAGTTTGTTTGCTTATTAAATTTATAGAGCTGCCCATCGGCTTTGGCTGACCAACAATAATCAGATAAAGGCAATAAATAAAAATGAAGATATACGCTATAAACATCCTTGACATAAAAGCAGAAAATACCACAGCAGGGGGAAATAAAAATGAAATCAACGAGAGAGCTGTTAGAGCAAATCCTTAAGTTGTCTGTGAGCCCCAGGCCTAGTGGTTAAAGTACTGGACGAGATGGGGGTAAGACTGAATTCTAGTCCAGTGTTTCTCAAACCTTGTCAACTTGAAGATGTCTGGACTTCAACTCCCAGAATTCCCCAGCCAGGAACACAGCTCTATATTCCTGCTTACACTAGGTGAGTATGGGAAAATCTTTCATGCCTCTAACGCTGTTCACTTCATGCCGAATACAGTCCTTTAGTTACCAGACGTAAACTGAAGACCATTCTCAAGAAACAATAAAAAGTAGCTTAGTCATAACTATTAACTATAAGCTACAAATTTTAAACACTTAGGAGCCCAATCACCCAGAAGGAAAATCCTGTTAACAGAAGTCTGTTTAGAGTTAGCAATGAACAGACTGGTCCCAATAAAAGCAAGAATAATTATTTTCCTGTCCAGTGCCCACATGACTCATCTTCATCTGGGGTTGGGTTTTATTGGAGTGGTGGTAGTGGTGGTAACAATACCGTGTAAATCAATTTTAAACAGAGTAATTTAATTTGGAGGCGGGAATCAGTAAATTTCCAGACATTATGGAACGACAATTCCCAGGCAATGGAAATCAATGATGATAGCCTCTAGAAGTCTTACCTTGGAAACCTCTGAAGGATCAATACATTCTAAATGTTCAGTTTTCATAAACCTAATTACTATGATAGCCTACATTCTTGATCAAATCAGGTTCATACGGAATTATATTATAGTAAATCCAGGGCCATCTGTAATGTTTAGAAGTCCTTTAAATGTTATCAGAGAACATCTGTCATGATTCGTACAAAACGGATCGGCTCTATCTGGGGTTATTTACAGCAGGGGGATTTAAGAGCCCCCTAGAAGGCTGAACATATTTGCCCCCCCCCCCCATTCACTTTAGTAATGTTCCGTCAGCAGCCACACCCTTTGTTAGATAAGAAGCTAAAATCACAGATAAAATAGATAAGCGGAAAAGAAAATGTCTTTGGCTGCAATCAAAGTGTCCAGATCTGCACTAAAGAGAGAGATTTTTAAGTGAGTATGTTTAAAGTTATAGTTACTAGCAATAGCAATAGCAGTTCGACTTATATACCGCTTCATAGGGCTTTCAGCCCTCTCTAAGCGGTTTACAGAGTCAGCATATCGCCCCCAACAACAATCCAGGTCCTCATTTTACCCACCTCGGAAGGATGGAAGGCTGAGTCAACCCTGAGCCGGTGAGATTTGAACCGCTGAACTAGCAGTCAGCTGAAGTGGCTGCAGTACTGCACTCTACCCACTGCGCCACCTCGACTACTATGGTAGATTTGTGAAAATCTATGGTGACTTATTTAATAATCCGGCAAGAGGGCAAAGGCTGTTTAACTAGACTTTAATTAGGAAACAAGTTTGAAAAAAAAGAGTAGTGTGATCCAGATCAAGTTTTCTTTCAATCTGTGTTTCAAAAATCTTGGAGATAAGTAAACGTCTCCATTATTCTATAATTTTTATTTTATGTTTGTTTCAAAAGGGACCAATAAAAGCTATCCATTTTTTTTTAATAACCAAGTATGATCAAAGGAAAACAAAAACTTGGAATCACAGCACTGATGAATTTATAGTGTTTCTCAAGTTTTTTTTTAACAGGCTAGCAAAGAACACATGAACTATGATAAAGTATCCCAAGCTTACTTCAACCATGAGCTCATAGTCAATTGCTTTGAAATTCATTCTGGAAAACCAGAAATACCAGAGGAAGAAAAGTCATCTTTATTCTCCTTGATTCTTATATCCCTATTGCTTAAGAAAGCAGCTAGTTCAGAGGTGGGTTCCTACCAGTTCGCACCTATTCGGTAGAACCGGTTCGTCAAATCTACCGAACCGGTTAGAAGAGGTTCCACCAGTGGACCTGGAAAGCAGGCCACACCTACAGAAGAGCTTCCAAACATTTTTTGAAACCCACCACTGGTCCTTGGATAGGATTATTCTACACTATCAAGCTCATATTTATAAAACTCAGTGCCTCTGTGAAAGGTGAGGATGACTACTGCGTTTGTGGTGCAATCAGAACATTGCGTGTGTTGAAGTTGTTTTAACGCAAACCAAAGATGCCTTTTAAAAAACAAGTTGACATCCTATTCTTATGCATGCCAGTGCTGTGTGTGAGGTAATTTAAGGTGGTTCTGACAAGTGTCGCCGGCATCTTCATATCCGGTCACATGGGCGGCAAGCCACTCCCATCCGGTCACATGGGCGGCAAGCCACTCCCACAAAGGAGGCCACACCCACAGAGTAGGTTCGAACAATTTTTGAAACCCACCACTGAGCTAGTTGATTAATTCACTAGAAGTAAAGCAAAGGTAAAGGTTTCCCTGTCCAGTCATATCCAACTCTAGGGGGTATGGTGCTCATCTCCGTTTCTGGGCTGTGGGAGCCAGCGTTGACTGAAGACAATTTCTGTGGCTATACAGTAAAGGCCCATGGAACCTGGTTACCTTCCCACTGAAGTGGTATCTATTTATCTACTCGCATTTGCATGCTTTGGAACTGCTAGATGAGCAGGAACTGGGGCAAGTAATCGGAGCTCCCCCCGTTGCGGGGAGCTTGAGTCTCGAACCCACTCTCCCATTTATTGATTGCCAAGAAAAAAAATGTAAGTTATATTTAACCAGCAGCATCTCTTGATTTTTCTGAACCAGGAGAAAAGGAAGAAAAGAGGATGCCAGTCATTTGTAAATAAGACAGAATAACTTTGGGAGCTGTCTGAGTTGTTTTGCATCAAGAAAAGTGCCTACTAAATTAACATTTTCTGCTTGATTTAAATTATCAACAGAGGGAAGTTTGTGGAATTCCAGTCTAGATTTTCTTTGTCTGGATGCTGTGTAAATCCTGCTTCTCCAGGCAAAAGTTTCATTTTTAGCTTTAAATGTTGATGTTGATGTTTAATGAATTTATAGGCCGCCCAATCCCGAAGGACTCCGGGCGGCTTACAACAATACATTTTAAAAAAAGGAAAAGTTAAAAACACAGAAACATAGGTTAAAAAAAGCCACAACATACACCCAGTCTAATCGGGGCTGGAACTCAATCATGAGTTCAACAGCCCGGGGCCTGCCGGAATAGCCGGGTCTTAATAGCCTTTCGGAAGGCCATGAGAGTGGGTAGGGTCCGGATCTCTGGGTTTAAATCCTTTAAAAAAGGGTTTAAATTCTTTAAAAAAGGGACAAACTCAGGGTGTTTAACCGCTGAACTATCACACCCCTAACTAATCCATTAGAAGTCAAGCATTATTTTTGTAAAGTGATCTTTGGTTTTGAATTATGACTTGACATACCAGCTGTTTTAGAACTATCACAATAATAATTACATTTGTATCCTAAACATAAAAGCAAATTATTATTTACAGAATGACTCACAATGATAAACCTGTGAATAGGTAAGACCCTTAATTCACATAACAGACATAATAATTTACAAGAACCCCTTTTTCTCCACCATGCTTGGCTATGCTACTGTCCTAAATTTTAAGCAAGAAAAATAATTGTTGCAATAGATGGTAATATATTGTTAACTTTTTTTAAAAAAAGACATGACTTTCAAAATTCAGACTGAAAAACAGGAAGTGGATTTGTTATCTACACACTACAGATTCCAAGGAAGCAGGAAGTTTATACATATCCTTCTTCGCCTGTTGCATCTTGGGGAAGATTTTTTAAAAAAAAATATTGCCAGAATATTATCTTTTTTAGCTGGTAACCTTTTGGGATACCGCAATGTTCTGCATTTAAAGTATAATCACAACTGTTGTCATATGCGAAGCAGGTAACCCACCACTTTTGATGCTTTGATTTGTTGCATTTGCAGTATCAGCAAAAAAAGAGAGGAAATATTGAAATACATGAAATATTGTTTAGGTTGATATATACAGTTTTACCTGGGAGCCACTTGCTCCGTCTTTGTGAAACACACCCGCCACAGAAATGTTAAAACTTTGTTTATTGCATGTTGGACACATCCAGCAACAAAGAAAACTGCTACAGGGCAACAAGAGGCAAAAGGATTAATCCAAGAATGTGGCATGCATAAAGGAGCTCTTATGAAAGCTGAGGACAGTAGTAAGTAGCTTAGTAGTACATATCCCGTAAAGATAGGGAATTACGTAGTTGGTTTGATCCAGTTCTTGAGCTTCAGCTATTACATTTTTTACTTCCTCCGAAAAGCAAGGGAGCTCATTATTTCCAGCAATAGGCCCAGTCTGTTCATATTCATTCCATTGCTGCCTTCACACCTCTGACTTCCTGATTACTTTATACTCATGGTCTCTGTAGGACAGGGGCAGAGGTGGGTTCCTATCAGTTCGCACCTACTCGGTAGAACCAGTTCGTCAAATCTACCGAACCGGTTAGAAGAGGTTCCACCAGTGGACCCGGAAAGCAGGCCACACCTACAGAAGAGGTTCCAAACTTTTTTGAAACCCACCACTGGTCCTTGGATATGATTATTCTACACTATCATGCTCCTATTTATAAAACTCGGTGCCTCTGTGAAAGGTAAGGATGACTACTGCGTTTGTGGTGCAATCAGAACATTGCGTGTGTTGAAGTTGTTTTAACGCAAACCAAAGATGCCTTTTAAAAAACAAGTTTACATCCTATTCTTATGCATGCCAGTGCTGGGTGTGAAGTAATTTAAGGTGGTTCTGACAAGTGTCGTCGGCATCTTCATATCCGGTCACATGGGCGGCAAGCCACTCCCATCTGGTCACATGGGTGGCAAGCCACTCCCACAAAGGAGGCCACAACCACAGAGTAGGTTCGAACAATTTTTGAAACCCACCACTGTGCAGGAGGTGGTGAATGTGGTCACCTCATGGCTGCTGCTGTGTTGCAATATTTTCGGGGAGGGCTTACTTTAGCGCATGCGCTCAAAAATCTAGTTGGGCTTATTATCCGGGGAGGTCTTATTTTCAGGGAAACAGGGTAAGAGTGCGTCTTGTACACAATCTTGAATTCTTGAAGTAATATAAATCTGAGAACTACAACAAAAACTGTTTTCCTCCTACACGTCCTTCAGTTTTCGAGGCAGGACTATAACAAAAAGCTTCTGCTATGTAACTTGTTTTTCTTTTGTAAGTAATTTTAGAAAACTATTCCTAGAACTAAGGGTTGTATATTTTAGCAAATTTTATAGCTTCTTTTGTTGTGCAAGTACAAGTTTTCTATTGGGAGGAAAGGAGGCATAACATTATTACTTTAAAAGGAATTTGCTTGGTCTGATGCATACAGAAGTGAACAGTGTTGGAAATAAGTCTTAATTGAAACTTCAAATGTTAAAGTGCATCTGGGGAAAGCAATATTTTATACTATTTGCATTCTCTCTTTGCTTTTAAATTATGCAATAATTTTTTAAAAATACAGGTAAAAGGGTTTTTTATATTTCATATTCTCCGGTTCAGTATTCAAGCAACACAGTTAGCAAGTTTAAAGTAAGTACGAGTTCTTTCTCTTTGATGGTCTAGCAACACTTTAGACCTCTAGCCGAGGTGGCGCAGTGGTTAAATGCAGCACTGCAGGCTACTTCAGCTGACTGCAGTTCTGCAGTTCGGCTGTTCAAATCTCACCGGCTCAGGGTTGACTCAGCCTTCCATCCTTCCGAGGTGGGTGAAATGAGGACCCGGATTGTTGTTGGGGGTGATATGCTGACTCTGTAAACCGCTTAGAGAGGGCTGAAAGCCCTATGAAGTGGTATATAAGTCTACCTGCATTTGCCCAGGTTCGCCTGGTGCGCCAGTTGCGGCCCTACCTGAATCGGGAGGCCCTCACAACAGTCACTCGAGCCCTTGTGATCTCTAGGCTGGAATACTGTAATGTGCTCTACATGGGGCTGCCCTTGAAGAGCATCCGAAGACTTCAGCTAGTCCAGAATGCGGCCGCGCGAGTGATCGTGGGCGCACCACGGTTCGCCCACATAACACCGATCCTCCGTGAGCTGCACTGGCTACCTGTTGATCTCCGGGTGCACTTCAAGGTCCTACTCACCACCTATAAAGCGCTCCATGGTAGTGGATCTGGCTATTTGAGAGACCGTCTTCTGCCAATTACCTCCCTGCGTCCCATCAGATCGCATAGAGTTGGCCTCCTCCGTATTCCATCCGCCAGTCAGTGCCGACTGGCGACTACTCGGAGGAGAGCCTTCTCTGTTGCGGCTCCGACACTATGGAACAATCTCCCCGTGGAGATTCGTACCCTCACCACCGTCCAGGCCTTCCGCACAGCCCTCAAGAACTGGCTAGCCCGTCAGGCCTGGGGATAATCTTATTTTTGCCCCTCCCGAATGCTGAGTGAATGTTGAGTTTTACTGGTTAATTTATTTTTGTGCACCTTTCTTTTGTATTGTCCTACACTCCCCTTCCTTTTGGATTGTAAGCCGCCCTGAGTCCCCTCAGGGAAAAGGGCGGCCTATAAATGTCTAATAAATCCAAATCCAAATCCAAAACTGCTATTGCCATTGTTTTTAGAACTTCTGTCGGCAGGCAAAGTTTAAACACATTCAGAAAACAAGGCAAGGTAAAATCAAGCTGGCTAACAGATCAGGTTTTAAAAAAAACTTTAATACCTTGCTCATTAATTTAAATAATGTTCAGTACTTCCAAGAGCCAATTAAATTGTCATAATATCTTTGTTGTTTCTAGGCTGGAATTCTATTGCATGGAGAGTTTCCATTTTAGCCTAGTCAACTAAAACTAACAAGAGCCTTTTATATCACGGCTCTGAGCTAGTACATGAAAATTATTGCCATTCTAGCTGCAAGAACTACAGGAAAAGTGATATGATTCAGAATAGGAGAACAACATTATCTTACATATGGTAAACTACTTACATTGATTGGAGTTAATTTACCTTCCAAGCATGTATGATCATAGCTATGTATTCTGACCCCCCTCGTCCCACACCAACGCACTCCGAGACAAAGATACTTTACGGGATTTATTAACAGACAGACAGGTCCTTGGCAGCAAACTGGCACAGACATGTCCGGGTAGCAATCCAACACAGATAAGCCGTGGCAGCAATCCAGCCTTCCAAGCTCACAATCCTGTTCTCCAACATTCGTTAATGCGTTGACTTCTGCAAAAGGGACGTGTGCACAAGCAGTCCTTTTTATAGTCTGGAGAGGAGCCTAATTACCAGCAGCTGAGTGCAATTACCTCCTGTAACTGCGCAACTGTTCCTTATGCCTATTAGCTCTCCGGTGCTGGGCATCCAGGAACAACTCACTGCTGGCATCCGGCTCACTCTCCTTTGGCTCCTCCCCACTGGTCCAAGGCTCAGGCGCCTCCTGGTGGCCCACCAGCCTCTCTGCGCCCTGCTTGGAGTCGGAACCCTGTCCAGGGTCCTCCACATCCTCCAGAGGGCCCCTCGCTGTCGGAGTCTGGTGGCAGCTCCAATGGCTCCTGCTGGGCCACAACAGCTATGTATTTATCCTCTTGTTTTATTTTTATAAATAACTCAAGGCAGCAAACATACTTCTTCCTCATATTCCCCACAACAACAACCCTTAGGTGGGTTGGGCTGAGAGAGAGAGAAATTGGCCCAAAGTCACCCAAACTGGCTTTCTATCCATCTGTCAATTTTGCAGGATTGGAACACCATTTCTGTCCACAATCCATAATAAATGAAGAAAATTAAAGTCTAAATCCTCTAACCAATGACACAGAAACAAGACACACACGGAATTACTGAATGTACTGGAAACACATTTCAGGAAATTTCTTAACGAGTCAGATTGTTAGGTTAAGAATCTATAAACAAGCCATAAACAGAATCAGGACAGTGCATTACATAACAATAATTTCAACTTTTTGTTTCTTTAGATCAGTGTTTCTCAACCTTGGTGACTTTTAAGTCCTGTGGACTTCAACTCCCAGAATCTCGCTGGCTGGGGGCTCTAGCTGGCTGGGGGATTCTGGGAGTTGAAGTCCACGGGACTTAAAGTCGCCAAGGTTGAGAAACACTGCTTTAGATGCTAAACCACATTCTGTTTCAATGAAATGTTATTTCTTGACGGGCCATTTCTGGGGTTTTAGAAAAAAGCCAAAATTAACCAATCCCACCAACGGTCACATTAATCCTATGAAATCCCCAAGGCAGCTCTAAAGCGATCCTTATAAACACTCAATGTGCTGCTGTTAATATGATCCCTTTTGACAGGGTAAAAAGGATTTACTTATCTGTTGCTTCCACTGAATGCTGCGCTATCACCTGAATTCTATTTAAATTAGAACAATTATTCAAAGGATGTGACTTATAAGAACGGGGAGACTTAATAATTGCCCGTAGCCTCTGCTTAGTAGATAAAGATGGTAATTCAAAGTATTATAGCTGCCATTTGGGAAGGCCTGGAAAGAAGGCAACCATAGTGACAATGAAAGAAATTCATTAAGAGTGTGGAACATCATAATCAGATTACAATCTCAGATATTAATGCCATATGAAACAAATCTTAACAATGTGCACTGTCACTCATGCCATGTCTCCTCAAGTCTGGATTACATGGGCTACCCTTGAAAAGCATTCGGAGACTGCAACTAGTCCAGAATGCGGACGCGCGAGCGATATTGGGTGTACCGAGGTACACCCATGTTACACCTATCCTCCGCGAGCTGCACTGGCTACCAATTGGTCTCCGGATGCAATTCAAGGTGTTGGCCATTACCTTTAAAGCCCTATATAGCTCAGGACCAGCATACCTGCGAGACCGCCTACTGCCACACTCCTCCCAACGGCCGGTAAGATCCCACAGGGTCGGCCTCCTTTGGATGCCATCAGCCAGACAATGTTGGCTGGCGGCTCCCCGGAGGAGAGCCTTCTCTGTGGCTGCTCCGACCCTTTGGAACGAACTACCCCCAGAAATCCGGACCTCACCCACTCTCATGGCCTTCAGAAAAGCTGTCAAGACCTGGCTATTCCGGCAGGCCTGGGGCTGTTGACCTCATTGTTGAGGTCCAGCCCCAACTGAAAAACATCCTTATAACCTGTTAGGTAAAGAGCCACTTTGGCTTAAGATTTAAGATTTAATTTATTTGTATGCCGCCCTTCTCCGGGAGGGACTCAGGGCGGGGAACAACTCAAAAGGGGATACAAGCACAATACACGTAATTAAAATACACAAGAGTCATACAGCCATACAAGTCGAGAGGGGAGGGGAACTCATCAACCCCAGGCCTGCCGGCACAGCCAGGTTTTGACGGCTTTCCGGAAGGCCTGGAGAGGGGTGAGGGTCCGAATCTCCGCGGGGAGTTCATTCCAAAGGGCCGGAGCTGCAACAGAGAAGGCCCTCCCCCGGGTGGTAGCCAGGTGGCATTGGCTGGTAGACGGAACCCGGAGGAGGCCGACCCTGTGCGATCTAACGGGTCTTTGGGAGGTAATTGGCAGCAGGCGGTCTCTCAAGTACCCAGGTCCAATACCATGAAGGGCTTTATAAGTGACGACTAGCACTTTGAAGCGTATCCGGAGACCGATCGGTAGCCAGTGCAGCTCGCGGAGGATAGGTGTAACGTGGGTGTAGGGGGTTAAGGCACCAGGTTAAAAAGCAGAAGACTTTGAGTTCTAGTCCTGCCTTAAGATGGGTGAACTTCGGGCCAGTCCTTCTCTCTCACTTGGTCAATTCTTGCTGAAGCCAATGGATGAACGGTTGGTTTGAGCTGGAAAAAAAAAGTGGGCACTGTACTTTTGGGGGACTGCTAGGAAGAAAAAGAAAATGCTTGCCTGTTTTATGTAATGCCTGGTGTGACCCTGGAGCCAGCAGTAGCTGCATTTCTAATCTACTGTAAATCTCCTTTTGCCAGGATAGAGATCTTTCCCCATTAACTAAGCATCTCCAGGCTTGGTGAAAACAGCATCCCTCAGTAGCATGCAAACTTCCTTTGCAAGGAACATTTTGCAATGTGCTCTACATGGGGCTGCCCTTGAAGAGCATTCGGCGACTTCAGCTAGTCCAGAATGCGGCCACGCGAGTGATTGTGGGTGCACCTCGGTTCACCCACGTAACACCTATCCTCCGCGAGCTGCGCTGGCTACCTGTTGATCTCCGGGTGCGCTTCAAGGTGCTACTTACCACCCATAAAGCCCTTCATGGTAGTGGGTCTGCGTACTTGAGAGACCGCCTCCTGCCAATTACCTCCCTGCGACCTATTAGATTGCATAGATTAGGCCTCCTCCGAGTTCCATCTGCCAGTCAGTGTCGACTGGCAACCACACGGAGGAGACCCTTTTCAGTAGTAGCTCCAACCCTTTGGAACGACCTCCCCGTGGAGATTCGTACCCTCACCACCGTCCAGACCTTCCGCACAGCCCTCAAGTCCTGGCTATCCCGTCAGGCCTGGGGATAAAGATCGTAATCTGTCCCCACCCGAATGATGAATGAATGTTGTGTATTATTTTTACTCATGTATTGTTTCGTGTTTACTGTTTTGTACCCCCCTCCCTATATTTTGTAAGCCGCCCTGAGTCCCCTCAGGGAAAAGGGCGGCCTATAAATAATAATAAAACTCAAACTCAAAACTCAAACTCAAAATTTTAGCACCAAGTAATTCCTGGAGCCTCCCGGGACATACCCAGGTAATTTTCTTGGCTACACTGCAGAAACCATTTACCCTTCTCCCAGAATGGTTCCCCCCCCCAATTCCCAAGGTTCTTTTTTAATATAAGTATTTTAGACCAATAAAATTATTTTCCATCTTGATTCACTTTGCGTAGGTATCCTTCAAAAATATATATATATTTAGAAACTGGGGGTGTAGAGGTGTTTTGTTTTTTAATGCAACTTCTGTTGATTTTCCAGACTGGAAATTTAATAATTTACAACCAGTTATTGTTGATCAAAGTGATGGCTCAGTAAGTTGGTAAACTTAACATAATGAAGGTAGCTATGGAATGGTTATATATTAACTTTTGGGTTTTGGCTAGGAAACAAAACAAATAAATTAGTATTTTTTGCTGCATTAAACTTCACATTAAGAACGAGTATGGCATATTCAGAATTTACTTTCAATGCATTAAGAGCATTTAAGAACACAATTAAAGTATTAGAGCTGTACTGTTGTGGCTGAAAACTCCACTCAATGTGTTAAGTTAACTAGAGAAGCTCCAGGGAGAGATTGAGATTTGAGATTTAGTTTATTTGTATGCCGCCCTTCTCCGGGAGGGACTCAGGGCGGCGAACAACTCAGAAGGGGGAAAGGGGACATAAACACAGTACACGTAATTAAAATACACAAGAATCATACAGCCATACAAGTCGAGAGGGGAGGGGAACTCATCAACCCCAGGCCTGCCGGCACAGCCAGGTTTTGACGGCTTTCCGGAAGGCCTGGAGACAGGTGAGGGTCCGAATCTCCACGGGGAGTTCATTCCAAAGGGCCGGAGCTGCCACAGAGAAGGCCCTCCCCCGGGTGGTAGCCAGGTGGCATTGGCTGGTGGACGGAACCCGGAGGAGGCCGACCCTGTGCGATCTAACGGGTCTATGGGAGGTAATTGGCAGCAGGCGGTCTCTCAAGTACCCAGAGAACTAAAAACTGACGTGTCCATTCCACATATGGGCTTGATGTTATAATACCTCATGTAGTAGCAAGTGACTAATGCATGAAGGGAATGCATGTACTCTTTGGTGGTACACATCCATTGATCTACGCCAATCTCCACCAACCTGACACTCCACACAACTGCAACCCCCATAAGCACATGCTAGCTAGCAAATGTGGCAGATAGGTAAACACTTACAAGTAACTCTCAGCTAACAATGGTAATTTGGGACCTGAATTTCTATTGCTAGTTGTAAAGCACAATGTCACATGACCACATCACTTTCCTTGGCACTACCCATTGCTACCATGAAGTGAGGATTGCAGATCAAGGGGAGTCCCAAGTGGCTCACAAACAGGTTGGCAATGTGGGTACTGCAGGGCCAGGGGAGTTTACTACTGGGTAGCACGTGGGTGGGCAGTGCTATTGGGCTGGAGAAGGTGGGAGCGACTCACCAAAGCGGCATGTAACTTCCACCGCCGTTTCCCAATTGACTTTGCGTGTGAAAAGCCGGCAGAGGACGACGCGAGTGAAGATCACATGACCACAGGGCGGGGCATCCATTCTGAGTATGAGCTGGCTGCCAAGCCCCCAAATTGTGATCACGTGCTAGTGGGGGGGTTCTAGGTTGACCAGAATTTCAGAAAAACACCTTTTTTCAGCACTGGGGTGACTTTGAATGATGGCTGAACAAATGGATGGGAAATGAAGATTACCTGTACAGAGATCTGGCATGAATCTGCTAAGACACAGATGCCGCAAAATAATAATTATAAAAGGTACTAAGATCTAAATTATTTATGACAACAGGGGACAAAGATTTGCTTCTACAAACACTCATATAGAAAGTAAAGTCTGTTTTTGTAATCCATCCTTCCTTCCTTCCTTCCTTCCTTCCTTCCTTCCTTCCTTCCTTCCTTCCTTCCTTCTTTCTCCCTCCCTCCCTTCCTTCCTTCCCCTTCACCCCTGCTGCCTCTCTCAAAAAAGAAGTAAATTTTAATGCAAGTGACCTCAAGCAGTGCAGGAACAGAGGTGGGTTCCTACCAGTTCGCACCTATTCGGTAGAACCAGTTCGTCAAATCTACCGAACCGGTTAGAAGAGGTTCCACCAGTGGACCCGGAAAGCAGGCCACACCTACAGAAGAGGTTCCAAACTTTTTTGAAACCCACTACTGGTCCTTGGATATGATTATTCTACACTATCAGGCTCCTATTTATAAAACTCAGGGCCTCTGTGAAAGGTAAGGATGACTACTGCGTTTGTGGTGCAATCAGAACGTTGCGTGTGTTGAAGTTGTTTTAACGCAAACCAAAGATGCCTTTTAAAAAACAAGTTTACATCCTATTCTTATGCATGCCAGTGCTGCGTGTGAGATAATTTAAGGTGGTTCTGACAAGTGTCGTCGGCATCTTCATATCCGGTCACATGGGCGGCAAGCCACTCCCATCTGGTCACATGGACGGCAAGCCACTCCCACAAAGGAGGCCACACCCACAGAGTAGGTTCCAACAATTTTTGAAACCCACCACTGTGCAGGAAGAATGAGTTTGCTACTTCCCTGCACACTGCTCTGACTTATTTGCAAACAGGCTGGCAGATAGATAGATCTGATGTGTGTAGCAAGGGAATAATTGTGCAATTCACAGGAAAATGGAAATTACTGTGAGGAAAAGTATTCATAAACATTTTCGCTTTTAGATGAGGCAGTAATCTGAATTCTTTGGGCAAAGTACCGGTAATTTTTTTTTTAAAAAAAGCAGTAAACAGTGATTAAAACATGTATACTAACACCATGTAAATGCCTGCAGCAAAGAATAAAAACTAAAATAAAAACGGCAGCAAAATGTAAATATGAAAAATATAAATTATCTTTTATTGCTAATAGTTGCCAATATCCCGAGGAAAACAAAAAGACATTCCCTATTGCTGGAAGCATCATAAACGGAGTTGCCAGCTGGGCCTAGTGGAAAGAGGATTTTACTGATAGAGTAACATCAACCAAAAGCTTGCTCTTTCATTTCATGGAAGCCTATCAGTGGTGGGTTTCAAAAAATTTTCGAACCTACTCTGTGGGTGTGGCCTCCTTTGTGGGAGTGGCTTGCTGGCCATGTGACCTGGTGGGAGTGGCTTGCCGGCCATGTTCTCTCTCTCTCTCTCTCTCTCTCTCTCTCTCTCTCTGTGTCTCTCCTTCCTTTTGTCTTTCTGTCCCTTTTTCCTTTTATATATCTCTCTCTCTTTTTTTTCTTTCTTTCTTTCTTTCTTTCTTTCTTTCTTTCTTTCTTTCTTTCTTTCTTCCTTCCTTCCTTCCTTCCTTCCTTCCTTCCTTCCTTCCTTCCTTCCTTCCTTCCTTTCTCTTTCTCTGTGAGTCTGTGTGTGTGTGTGGCCTGCTTTCTGGTGGAACCTCTTCTAACCGGTTCGGTAGATTTGACGAACCGGTTCTACCGAACTGGTGCGAACTGGTAGGAACCCACCTCTGAAGCCTATGCACAAGTATCTTGGGCAATAGTTTGGAAGTCAAGTAAGACACTACAGAAAAGAGAGAGGTTATTCTAGTAACTTAGTGGAAGACGGTTTGAACATTGAAGAAAGACTAAAACCACAATTTTGATCTGAGCTCAGAAATAACTGGGGAGGGGGGAGGAGAGGGGAAGAGGGAGATTTATATCCTAAGAAATGGGGCCTGAAATTTTGCAGCGATAGAAAAATCACCTTCATCTAAAAACACCTGGAATTGATCAATTTACAAAGCATTTTGAACATACAGTAAAAGGGATGTTGGCAGCTTTCTTCTAGTTACTGTATTTTCATCTTTTTTTAATCTAGATTAGGTCATCAATCAAGTTTGTTGATTGTGGTGGTTTGTCTCCTTTCTCAGTGAGGAATTTAGATCCTCTTGGCTTCAGCCAGACTTTTTACTTCTGATTAAATCCAATCACTCTGAAAACTCAAGCATAGAAATAATGAAGTGTATATATATATATATAATCCAAACACCTTGATTGCATCCTCAGGCCATTCCTGGAAACATCCACAATAGGTGTGTGTTTAGGATGGTGACAGCAACGTAAGGCAATTCTCTATGTTACAATAGTTGTTCCCGTAAATATAGACCTGATTTTCATGTGATTTACATAGAGAGGTTTTGGATCTCCCAGGAGGCAGAAATACTCGGAAAACTTTAGGCTTGGGAGCTAAGCAGAACTGGGCGTCATTATTACTGAGCCGAGGTGGCGCAGTGGTTAAACGCAGCACTGCAGGCTACTTCAGCTGACTGCAGTTCTGCAGTTCGGCTGTTCAAATCTCACCGGCTCAAGGTTGACTCAGCCTTCCATCCTTCCGAGGTGGGTAAAATGAGGACCCAGATTGTTGGGGGCAATATGCTGACTCTCTGTAAACCGCTTAGAGAGGCCTGAAAGGCCTATGAAGCGGTATATGTCTACTGCTATTGCTATTGCTATTGCTATTACTCGGATGAGAGACCTCCAAGGAATGCTAGATCTGAAAGTCGAAAATACTTCGAGGTTCGAGGTTCATTTTATTTATATGCCGCCCTATTCCCAGCGGGACTCAGGGCGGCGCACAAACCCAAAGGAGGGGAAGGGAAACACAAGAACTACAACAAAAAGTACAGGGAATTTAAAACAACCAACAGCCACACGATTCGAGAGGGGAAGGGAACTCATCGACCCCAGGCCTGCCGACACAGCCAGGTTTTAACGGCTTTTCGGAAGGTCTGGAGAGAGGTGAGGGTCCGAATCTCTGCGGGGAGCTCGTTCCAAAGGGCCGGAGCTGCCACAGAGAAGGCCCTCCCCCGGGTAGTAGCCAGATGACATTGGCTAGTAGACGGAACCCGGAGGAGGCCTAATCTGTGTGATCTAATGGGTCTTTGGGAGGTAATTGGCAGCAGAAGGCAGCAAAAGATCACTTTTGTATTGTTGCAAAAAATACCCCAACAACCCTATGTTGATGTCACCAAGTATCAAATTCAACCAAATGAGACTTGCCTGTACAATATTTAAAACAAGCTTTTGCCCCATGTTGCATATTAAAATATATTCTGCAACAGCAGCAGCAGAATTCTAATTGTATAGTCCTAGATTTTAATATTATTGTATATCTCTATTGTCAGAATGTTGAATAAAATACAAGACATTTTTATTAACAGGTGTTGGAGAAAGTCAATATGGATACATATTTTTGAGGCCAGAACTAGAAGGTAACAGGTCACTTAAAATTAAAATCCCAAAATAGCAGACTCGAAAACACTGTAGTGTAATCTTTTTTTTCAGACCTTGCCATAACCACTCTTCAAGATTCTAAAATTAAATATAAGTTCCACATCTTAAGATGAACCGTCTGTTGAAATATTCCTGCCAGTTCTTTGGTTGTGCAATAAACAAACAGCAACTCTTCAGTTGAAGGGAGGATCCAAGCAACCTTAGATAAAATATATTCTTTCTATCCTGAGAGAGCCACAAATAGAGCCGAGGTGGCGCAGTGGTTAGGGTGCAGGCCACTTCAGCTGACTGTTATCTGCAGTTCGGCGGTTCTAATCTCACCAGGCTCAAGGTTGACTCAGCCTTCCATCCTTCCGAGGTGGGTGAAATGAGGACCCAGACTGTGGGGGCGATATGCTGACTCTGTAAATCCGCTTAGAGAGGGCTGAAAGCCCTATGAAGCGGTATATAAGTCTAACTGCTATTGCTATTGCTATTGCCAGAAGTCCAATCACAGAATTTGGTGAATAAGAAAATTAATTTCATTACAAAGTCATGCTATTTATAATGAGATTGGAAAGGACCGTCTGTATATTCTACAGTTTGCCTAAGGCATAATTGGTTACACTGGCTTCCAATTTTTTCTGCTTGTGAAGGATGGAGAGGACAAATATTTTATTTAGCGGCTGAATATTCAATAATCATACGCTCAATAATAATTCAATATTAATGGTGATTACAAGGCTTCTGGCACTCTTTGCAGATTAATAGCAATAGCGATAGCAGTTAGACTTATATACCGCTTCATAGGGCTTTCAGCCCTCTCTAAGCGGTTTACAGAGTCAGCATATCGCCCCCAACAGTCTGGGTCCTCATTTCACCCACCTCGGAAGGATGGAAGGCTGAGTCAACCTTAAGCCGGTGAGATTAGAACCGCTGAACTGCAGATAGCAGTCAGCTGAAGTGGCCTGCAGTACTGCACCCTAACCACTGCGCCACCTCGGCTCTTAACCCTTATCGCAAGTAATGCTAGATACTTCAGTTCTGGAGCCCTACATTTTCTCTAAGGAGAGGCATACAGGCCAGCTATCAAGGTCTCACGATAGGACATTTTACCCCCACTGTGTAAGCATATACATGAAGAGGCAAGTGCAGTATGATAGTTCGGATCAACTAATTTCTGTCCATTAAAAGTAATCACGTCAAAAGATCTTTTCTGTGGCACTTGCTAGTTTTGTACCTCATGCTGCAAAAAAACCCCAATATAAATCAGGCACTTAAAGAGTTAATTTATCTTGATCCTGAGTGCTGCAAAATCAGGTTTAAGAATATGGGACCAGATTAGAGGCAGAGCAAGAAAAGAAAGTCACGTTTGTATTCTAACTAAAAGCATAATTTATACTAAATAGGTAAATATACTAAAATTCACTTAAATAATCTAAGTTGCGGACTATTGCTATGTAAAGAATTTTATACAAGAATCCTTTTTTTGGGTCACAGAAGAATAATTGTAATACACATTTTTTTTCTTTTAGAAATACTTTGTGATATAAAACTACTTACTTGAGCCTTTCCAAAAGAGAAGTTAATTTTCTGCGTGTCCTGACAAAAGCGAGAAAACCGCAAGGTCGAAATCGCACCCACAAGAGCGCGCCGATAAAACTGCACCCACAAAAGCGCGATTAGGGTTAAGGTAAGGGTTAGGGTTAGGTTCAGGGTTAGGTTCAGGGTTAGGTTTAGGGTTAGGTTTAGGGTTAGGTTTAGGGTTAGGTTTAGGGTTAGGGTTATTACCTTGTTTTCGCATTGTTTGTTGATGGCACGCTTTTGTCGGCGCACTTTTGTCGGTGCGCTGTTGTGGGCGCAATTTCAACATCACGGTTTTCTCACCGTGGTTTTATCGTGTGCGCATTTGTCGGTGAACCAATTTTCTGGAACCAAAGATTCTATTTTTTGGGACAAATAGGCAGCTAAAATTGAAGTCAAGGAACTTACTTCTTTTTATTCCTTTTCATTGCAATTTTGGTTTTTCCACTCTTTCTTTCTTTGTTCTTCCCATTTCATATTAGTGTTATTTCTTAGTTTTTATGTTACCTTTAAAATGTTTAAAAAAATTGTTTTAAAGGGAAGTTAATTTTGAGCATGTTCTTCAGTGAACCCAGGGAAATGGTGAATTCTGAAAGCAATACCCCCCTGGAATGTTGCTTAACCTCTTAAGTATCCAGGAGGTTCACAGAATAACCAAAAGTTATCAATTATTGAAGTTTCATGAATGTGCTAACTTCAAAAGCTTTGAACCACATCATTAAGGTCTTAGACCACACAACTTCAAACACTTCAAAGCAAATTCCCAAAAGATTGGCTCCAACTTTAGTAAAGATACCAAAACTATATTTAAATATTTCAAAGGCACTTTTTTATCAGCAGGTTGCAAATATTATCCCAGAAGGTTTGCATAAGCAACATTACCCTTATTGAAATCAAATCATGAATTCCTGTTAGTAACAAGGACAACAAGATAAGATAAGCCAGATCAAGAGACGGACATGGCTGAGATTCCAGGAAAGCTACTTTTAAACCTTCAAGATCAGCTCTAAATTCCTTTACAAATTAAGTAAAAAGAAAGGGACTGACCCAATGTCACCCAGTGGGTCACCGTGATTGTCAATAGACATGAACCTTTATTTCCCCAATGCTGGTCCGATACTTTAAGCACCACTGCTAGTCCTCAACTTATAACCATTTGTTTAGTGACCTGTTGTGGCCCAGCGGGTGCCGTTGGAGCTGCCACCAGACTCCGACAGCGAGGGGCCCTCTGAGTTGGCTCTGGAGGATGTGGAGGACCCTGGACAGCGTTCTGACTATGAGCAGGGCATAGAGAGGCTGGTTGGCCACCAGGAGGCGCCTGAGCCTTGGACCAGTGGGGAGGAGACTAGGGAGAGTGAGCCGGAGGCCAGTAGTGAGTTGTTCCTGGATGCACGCCATCGAAGAGCTACTAGGCGTCAGGAACAATTACGCAATTACAGGAGGTAATTGCGCTCAGCTGGTGGTCATTAGGCTCCTCTCCAGACTATAAAAAGACTCCTTGTGCACACGCCCCTCTTTACAGAAGTCAACGCAGGATTGAATGTCGGAGGGCATTACTGTGAGCTTGGCAGGCTGGATTGCTGCCAAGCCTTATCTGTGTTTATTGCTGCCCAAGCTTGTCTGTGCCGGTTTGCTGCCAAGGACCTGTTTGTCTGTTAATTAAATGCCATAATTTATCTCCGGCTCAGAGTGTGCTTTGGTGTGGAAAGAGGGGGGTCAGAACAGTGATGATTCAAAGTTACAACAGCATTGGGGGGAGGGGGAGACTAATGATCGTTTTTTTCACATTTATGACCACGGCAACATCCCTTTGGTCAAGTGATCAAATTTGGCAACTGATTTATATTTATGACCGTTGCAGGTGTTCCAGGGACATGTGATCAATTATTGCAGCCTTCTGACAAAGTCAGTGGGGAAGCCAGTTACTGACTTAACAATTTAACAACTACAGTGAGTCGCTTAACATGAAAGTGCTAAAATCGAGCAAAACTCAATTAACAATTGTTTTAGCAATATAATTTTTGGCCTGAATTGTGGTTATAAGTCAAGTTCTACCTGTACACCCCAGGGATTTTCACTAGCATATTGCATTAAATAGTATTAACTTCTCCAGAAATATTATTTGCAACCATACCCTTTAATATCAAAACAATTATTTTGTGCCAGGATTAACTCCTCTGGAGTCATATTCATGTGTGGACTTGAAAATAAAATAAAATCTAGGTCATCATTTACTTTGATGAAATACCAAAAAAACTACTTTCAGTGAAACAAGAGCAGTGGTCAAATTATCTAACATTGTCTTTTGGAACAGATGAATTGCTCTTTGCAGTCCCAAACAGCTTTTCCCAGGCCAAGATTCTTTTAGCCAGAAATGTGAAGAAATGAAACTCGGCCTTTTTGTTTGTAACATACGCCCTTCTCCCATCACTATTATGACACGTTCTTTAATCTTATTTCTATCGTCTGTTGCAGCAGAATGAATCCTGAGGATGCAGTAGCATCATCATTTATTTATTACAGGAATTTTTAGGCTGCATAAAATCAAAAAGAATCTCGGTTGCTTGCAGCAGCTAAATTCTCAACATATCAAAATAACTAAAAAAAAACTGAAAAAAATTATCTATCTGTCTGTCTGCCTACACACCAGAGGTGGGTTCCTACCAGTTCGCACCTATTCGGTAGAACCGGTTCGTCAAATCTACCGAACCGGTTAGAAGAGGTTCCACCAGTGGACCCGGAAAGTAGGCCACACCTACAGAAGAGGTTCCAAAATTTTTTGAAACCCACCACTGCCCCACAGAGAGAGAGAGATAGATAGATAGATAGAGAGAGAGAGAGACAGACAGACAGACAGACAGACAGACTGACACAGAGAGAGAGAAAGAGAAAGAGAGGAAGAAATAAAGAAAGAAAAAAGAAAGAAAAAGTGAGAGAGAGAGAGATGAAAGAAAAAAAGAAAAAAGGGACAGAGAGACAAAAGGAAGGAAAGAGAGAGAGAGAGAGAGAGAGAGACAGAGAGAGAGAGAGAGAGAGAAAGAAAACACATGGGCAGCAAGCCACTCCCACCAGGTCACATGGCCGGCAAGCCACTCCCACAAAGGAGGCCACACCCACAGAGTAGGTTCCAAACATTTTTGAAACCCACCACTGCTACACATGCACACACACACACACACACACACACACACACACCAGTACTCAAATCCCACTAGGTACATCTTTAAAACTTCAAATGCCTCCTTAAAACAACCAGGTTTTCACAAGTTTTCTAGATGTTTATGGGGGAAGCGCCACTACGAAAAGCTGAGTCCCTTCCTGTTATACCTTGCTTGGCGAAGGACCCACAGAACACAATCAACACTGGTATGCTTTGAGAGGGCAGATTCTGTTTGAAGCAAGCAGTCTCCTAGATTCCCAGATCTCAGAAACACAATTGAACACATGGCATGGTTAAACACACACACACACACACACACAAACACACAGAGCAATTTATTTACTGCTACATAAATTAAGCCTCTTACCCTGGGGCACCCTTGAGAAAAATGCAAGCAAGAACTCATTTTGAATTCCTGTACATTTCTAACCAGAGAGCCAGTTTGGCACGTTGAGTAAGGTTAACAGGCTAGAAACTGGGAGACTCTTGAGTTCTAATCCCGCCTGGGGCACAACGTGAACTGGGTAACCTTGGAATAGTCACTCTCACTGCCAAGAAGAAGGCAAAGTCAAACCATTTCTGAAATATTACAAAGAAAACTGCAGGGAGTTTTCCAAGCAATTGCTGGGAGTCAATGATGGATTGAAGCTCTCCCTCCCCAAATGTCTATATATTTCCTCCATTAAAACTCCACTAATGGAACCTAAGCACACAGAAAAAGTCACTATATAAAAGTGTTCTATTTCCTTGGTTCTGGGAAGTCGGGGGGGGGGAGGTTGGGGGGGAAGGGGGGGAGGGAGCGGAGTTTACTAAGTTGGAGGAGGGGTGTTGGACTTTAAGGTATTATGATTGTACATGTATACTGCTATTTTTTTCTTTTTTATGTATATTGAAATGGAATTATAAATACCATCAACACAAAAGGGAGTTTGCTCTGAAGCTGAAATACACCAAGGGAATTACAGGAAGAGTGGGAAGCAGAGGAGAGAAGAAAGATAGGAAGAGAGGGACAGGAGAGAGGGGGAAGGGGGAAGATGAGGTATATAAGGAGGAGTGGTAAGGGGAGAGAGGAGAAGGAGAAAGGAAGGGGAAGTAGAGGAGAAAAGGATGGAGGGAGGAAAGGGGAAGAAGAGAGGGGGAAGAAAGTGTCGTATAAGGTATAAATATGGCGTATGGAGAGCGGAGGAGCCAATACCTTTTTAAAGGTAATAACCAACACCTTGAATTGCATCCGGAGACCAATTGGTAGCCAGTGCAGCTCCCGGAGGACAGGTGTAACGTGGGTGTACCTCGGTGCACCCAATATCACTCGCGCGGCTATTTGGCCATCAAAATGCCATTTTTCTTGCATATACATCTACAGTGATTGTGAAACTGACTAGAAGAATAAAAATCAGGTTTTATGTTAAGGTTGTTTCTGAAAACTATTAACTATACAAAGAACTCAGAGTTCAGGCAGACAGAATGAAGAAATAACCCAACTCCCAAGTTTCCATGAATGGAGAAATAACCCAATTCCAAGTTTCACAGAACTCCAGTGTCAACACATTGCAAACTGGAAATTTTGAAATTTAATCTGAATCACAACCAGATCAGAAGAATATTGTCTCAGCTACCAAAGAGGAATGACATCATGGGAACACAGCAGCCTGACCCTGATGTTCGATGAGCACAAATGTTAAATACGAAGGGGCATGTATAAGCACATAATCTTTACACAGTAAGGTTTCAATACTGGTGTAAGTTTTCTAGTTTATTTGTATTATGAAAGAGTGGTTGCTGTATGTCCTTTTAAGAGGGTGACTTTAACTGATCTTTTGAGCAATGTTGCTTAAGCGTAATACTTACGTTACTTAATACTTAAAAAAAAATATAGGCTAAGCACAAGCTGAGTGTATACAGATGTTTGATATTAAAGCAATGTTTATCGTGAACATTATTTTAATGCAGAAAATTGTAAATTATCCATTCCTTCCAAAGGATCTGGTGATTTTTCTCTTGTTTATAAATAAAATGTCTGAGATTGGCATATGCATTCTTAAATATGCAGATCCAAAGAAGAGTCCTTCAAAATAGGTTTTGCAGCAGCTTATATCATTGTCTCTGGGTTCCTCTCTTTCACTGAAGCATTAACCCAAACATTTGCATGGCATCTAAGAATAAAAATCATGTGGCGGAACTTAAAACACAGATTTTTGGAATAGACCAACTTGGCGATATTTGGGCAGCAGCAACTCAAAAGCTCAAGCAACTGCAATAAGATGAAATCATGGGCACTCCTGCTTCTGGGTTCACCGACAAATGCACGCACAACAAAAGCGCGCCGACAAAACTGCAGTGAGAAAACCGTGACATTGAAATCGCGCCCACAACAGCGCGCCGACAAAAGCGCGCCATCAACAAACAACGCGAAAACAAGGTAATAACCCTAACCCTTACCTTAACCCTAATCGTGCTTTTGTGGGCACGGTTTTGTCGGCGCGCTGTTATGGGCGCGATTTTGACGTCACGGTTTTCTCGCTGTGGTTTTGTCAGCGCCCTTTTGTTGGGTCATGCTGCTTCTGAACTGAACATAGTTTTCAGAGCAATTGTACCCTAGTATTTGCAAACACTACTGCAGTTAATAGACTCAACATCCTTGAATTGGCTGAGGAAGTAAAAGGTGTTATAGAAAGGCAATTGGTACAACAGGGATAGTTTCATCACAGCTGTAATCTGTTTTGAATTGGACTCTGCAATTCATTCGAGCCATCACCATCCTCTTTCCTTCATTACCGCAGTTCTTGTAGAGGCATCAGACCGCAATTTACAGGGTTGTGATATCAGGGAGTAAGATTATCTTCACTTCAGCTTGTCATCTCCTAAGCATGAGTCTAATGTTACTTCATACACAGAACGGAAGCTGCAGAAATCCTGGTGTTCCTGAATATATCGGCCCCCTTAGGCAGTGTAAGACATGAACTCAGTTATTCTATCATATACATGATGCATAGCAACCATAGTTTCAGAATAGCACCATTTTAGAGCTGTCATAATCAATATAAAGTCTTAATTCTGTACCAATAAGGGAACACTTCAGCATGGAAGCTGAATTCCCTGAAGAATTCAGCCAAGGTGGCGCAGTGGTTAAATGCAGCACTGCAGGCTACTGCTAGATCAGCAGGTCAGCGGTTCAAATCTCACCGGCTCAGGGTTGACTCAGCCTTCCATCCTTCCGAGGTGGGTAAAATGAGGACCCAGATTGTTGGGGGCAATATGCTGACTCTCTGTAAACCGCTTAGAGAGGCCTGAAAGGCCTATGAAGCGGTATATAAGTCTACTGCTATTGCTATTGCTATTGAAGAGAGAAGATCTCAATGTCAAATCAAAGTCACTTCCAACAGTTTAGTTAGAAATTTCTAATGAGTAGAGCAACATTCTCTCCAGTTTTTTGGAGGAATTTGCAGGATTAGCCAGGATTGGTATTGAGTCCCACTAAAGTCAGCCATTTTTTAACAGCGCAAAAACGTTTACGATAAACTGTCTTTGTAATTTATTCTGAAATAGCTGAGCCACAATGTTAAAAAAAAAATGCATTTGGGGCTTTTTAAATTTTTTTAAAATTTAATTTAAATAATTTATTGCATTTTAAAATCTTAGTATTTTTTTTCCTGAATCTAGTTTTGACTAAAAGTTAAAATAGGTAATTTTTTAATGTTTCATTTAATTCAAATAATTCATATTTTAATATCAGTATCGAAGTACTGAATTTACCAATGTCAGTACTTTTTCCTAAATCCAGTTTCACCTAAAAGTTAGAACATGCAGGGTTTTTTTTACTTTAATTCTTAATGCAATTCAAGTAATTTCTTACGTTTTAAAAATGTCAGTACTTTTTCCTGAACGCAGTGTCAAATAAAAGTTAGAAAATGTAGGTCCAATTATATGACTGTATTTAATTAGCCGTTAAATGTCAATCTATCTGCAAATCATCCTTCGCTTTAGCCTGGTAAGACTCTTTAAAAAACCCTGAAGTTGGTCCACAGTACTGAACAGTATAAATTACAGCATTAAATTGGCCATCTAGAAAACAGGATAGTGCAAAATACTTGGAAAGATTCCTTTTTTCTGGAATCTTCTCCAGCAGGCCCAGTAGACCGAAGAGGAATAGCAATAGCAATAGCAGTTAGACTTATATACCGCTTCATAGGGCTTTCAGCCCTCTCTAAGCGGTTTACAGAGTCAGCATATCGCCCCCAACCGTCTGGGTGCTCATTTTACTTCGGAAGGATGGAAGGCTGAGTCAACATTGAGCCGGTGAGATTTGAACCGCCGAACTGCAGATAACAGTCAGCTGAAGTGGCCTGCAGTACTACACTCTACCCACTAAAAATATGGATTTTTTAAAATTTAAATTGGATTTTTAAATCAAATTTATTTTAATGAAATGCTTTTGGAGTAAAAATCCATCTAAAGGTAGTTTTCCATTTAAGATACATTAATAATTTAGTTTATTCAGCATGAAAGGGAGCTTAGTTATATAGCATGAGGAGGCTGTATATTCTGCAAAATTGGGATAGTTGGTGTGTAAACGGCGGGTCAGAGGAGGAGCCGCTACGGGGCGGAGGTGACAGTTGCTCTTTAAAAATCATGATCTAAATCGAGTTGATTTAAATCAAGCCTCTTTACTAGTGATTTAAATCATGATTTAAATCGCGATTTAAATAGACTTGATTTGAATCAAATGCATCCTGGTTCAAAGGAAAAAATGTTTCTGGAAAAAGATCGGTGGGCTATATACCCAAGAATTAACCTAACCATTTTTAATTATACAAACCATATAAAATAAGCATACCTCATGTATAGGTAGCCCTCAACTTACAACAGTTCATTTAGTAACTGTTCAAAGGTACAAGGGCCCTGAAAAAGGCTGAGTTATGACTATTTGTTCACACTTATGACCATTGCAGAATCCCCATGGTTACACTCATATTTATGACAATTGCAATGTCCCACGGTCATCGTCAGCGTTCCAAATATCATCCAAAATTAAATCAGAGCCCAAAGCAGAACTTTCGTCAAACTTACAACTTATTAAGAGAGACATGTTGGCACATCTGTGGGAACCCATCTAGTTCCGGTCAGGTGCAGCAATGCAGAGAAAAAAGAATGACCTTGGGTTTCTAGAAAGGAATGTTTTGTTTTGACTACGACACATTCTACTCCTTACTATTCCCCCACTAATGAAACAGCATAGTAAAATAATAAAGCGTGTGGCAGGCCAAAGATTCCAAAAAGGAATATGACTGCAGGCTTGACAGTGATGTGATCACTTTCTGTGCCCTTTTGACAAGCAAATTCGATGGGAAAGCCAGATTCACTTAACAACCATCTCACTAAATTAACAACTGCAGTGATTCGCTTAACAACTGTGGCAAGAAAGATCATAAAACCGGGCAAAATCCACTAAACAAATGTCTCACTTAGCAACAAAAATCTGGGGGTTCTACCGTGGTCGTAAATCGAGGACTATGTGTATACAAAGTTGCATACTTATAAATACTCATCATAATAATGGTCTAAAAGATTTTCCACTGTTCATCAAATAATTCGGATTTGTAGTTGGATTGTGTCTATATGTACTCAGTAAGATCCACTGTGTATTTGTATTTGTATTTATTAATATTTGTATGCCACCCTTTTCCCTGGGGGGACTCAGGGCGGCTCACAGTTCAGGGGGGGGGGGACAAACCAAGTTACATATAGGACAATACTTCGTTAAAAAACACAACATTCATACTATTCGGGTACGGTGAGGTCTTTAGCCCCAGGCCTGTCGGGACAGCCAGATTTTAAGGGCTATGCGGAAGGTCTGGAGGGTGGTGAGGGTACGAATCTCCACGGGGAGTTCGTTCCATAGGGTCGGAGCTGCCACAGAGAAGGCTCTCCTCCGCGTGGTTGCCAGTCGACATTGACTGGCTGATGGAACTCAGAGAAGGCCTAATCTGTGGGATCTAATTGGTTGAGTGGAGGTAATTGGCAGTAGGCGGTCTCTCAAGTACCCAGATCCAATACCATGAAGGGCTTTGTAGGTGACAACTAGCACATTACTCCTTGTGGAGTAATATGGTGTCCTTTCCCGTGTGTGTGTGTGTGTGTGTGTGTGTGTGTGTGTGTGTGTTTGTGTGTATACATACATACATACATACATACATACATACATACAAAAGTTCTAGAATTTTGTGATAATTCAAAGTCCCACTGAACTAATTATTTAACTTTTAAGATTAGGACTTAAATTTTCCCAGGATTATCTCGAATACCATATCAGTTCTCAGATTTCCTTTGCTAATAACATTTACCTTCCCTGGAAGTAATACTGCAGTTTTCCCCAACTCTTCCCCCCCCCCCCAAAGACTTTTGTGCACAATGATATCCAATATTTCTGGCACAGCATGTTTAAATCAATACCCCGTTCTAATGCTCTTTTATCCATTTTTAACAGTAAACAGAACACCCCTAAAAGTTCAGTTGCTACTGAGCAGAACACATGGAAAAAAACTGGAGTTCATGAATAATCTTTTCAGTTCTTCCTAGTGATGGGATTTATTCAGACAAGCTGATTTCATTTTTTTTATACACACAGGCATGGAGCAAATCGTATTATCATGACACTGCAAGACCAAAGATGCACAATGATACCTTAATACAGATTAGATAAAAATAGTGCATCTAAATCAATCAGGGGACAATAATGTGTTGTGTAATCCTGTGTTATTACAGGATGAACCACAGAATACTAGCGAAACAACGACAGAGGTTTTTAAAAGGACAGATGTCTTCCTTTCCTTCCTGCTCAGATACTCAAGTTTCAAAATCTAGTTTCTAAACAAATATAATATATAGCATAGGTATTCACTGTGTACCAAAACAAGATACAGTATATTTGTTTAACCCAGATGATTAATAATATAAATCAACAGTTAATTATTCTCTGGGTACTCCTCTTTCTTTCTAAAAGATGTTGTACCAAGATTTATTTTTTAAAAAAGTTTCCATATAAACAAACTAATATGTATGCACATATTAATTTCTAAAAATTATACATAAATTTAACTAATAACTATCTCTGATGTGGCAATCAGCTGCAGATGCAAAAATTCTTTTAGAACGTATTCAATCTCTTGCAAAAATATTTTCTTCCCCTTTTAAAAGAAAATAGCAGAGGTGACGGAGGAAACGGAACAAAATACATACAAGCACATGCAAGCATTCATACAATAATGGTTTTGCTATGCTTATAAACAAGCATAAGCAAACTGATTTTAAGTCAATAGATTTACCAAAACAGTTTGTGACAGGCCAGGACTAGTAACCAACATTATAGCAATAGCAATAGCAGTTAGACTTATATACCGCTTCATAGGGCTTTCAGCCCTCTCTAAGCGGTTTACAGAGAGTCAGCATATTGCCCCCAACAACAATCCGGCTCCTCATTTCGCCCACCTCGGAAGGATGGAAGGCTGAGTCAACCCTGAGCCGGTGAGATTTGAACAGCCGAACTGCAGTCAGCCGAAGTAGCCTGCAGTGCTGATTTAACCACTGCGCCACCTCGGCTCTTAACATTTAAATTATGTATTGTTGCGTGTCGCTTTAATTTTTGTATGTATCCCCCTCCCTTGTTTGCGTTGTGAGCCGCCCTGAGTCCCCTTCGGGGGAAAAGAGCAGCATATAAATAAAATAAACGTTCAACATTCACACATTCACACATTCATTCAACATTCTTTTAGAATCACTGCAGGAAAGACTGCAAACTTTTGGGTAACTTTAAACAGCATGGATAAGTTTCTCAGCTATCACATATTCATATTTTAAATAAAGGAGTGAACACACATAGCTTATGTTACTGGATGCACAACGTGAGCCCCTTTGATGTTACCTAAGCCCCCCCCCCCATTATATCAAAACAGCATTCTTTCAGGGAAGAAGTCAAATATTGCAGAATTTGCTGCTACCAAAGGTATTTTTATATGCAGCATTTGAAATTCTCTTCCAGTAATCAGGCCCCAAGAGCATAACTTTAGCAAAACAATCATTATTCCTTTTAATTATTTATGTAAGAAATGTGTGGGATTCGGAATTGACTATTAAAGTATTTTTTTAATACAACGTTACTAACCTTGTAAATACATTTTAAAAGCTAATTGTTTTTATTTCCCCCAAGGCTGTATTTTTAGGGTATTTGCAACTGCTAAAGAAAGGGTGCCTCACTTTGCATTTTCTGTCTTTTTAAGCTCTTCTTTAAAAATATCCAGAGGCACCTTTCTTAAACTTTTCGGATACAAGTTTTCATATTCCTACTTTAAAGTCAGCAGTCTAGGAAAAGGCAAGAAACATAAAGGAATGTAAGCGAAATTATGTTGCTCAATTAAAAAAAGAAGGCAGAAAAATCAACCAAGGGTAATAAAGTAAATGCAGCAAGCTGGGTAAATACAAAATTGGCTCTTTAAAGATGCAGCTACTTTAAAAAGTCATGTTATTTTGCACCATTCTTTGAAAAAATAAAAATAAAGCAGTATCTCTTTAGAATGACGTTTGACAATGGATTAGACCAGCAGTCACCAACTAGTGGTCCATGGACAGCTGGTGGTCCACGGGAAAATTTTGGTGGTCTAAGAGCCAAGGTGGCGCAGTGGTTAAAGTGCTGTACTGCAGCCACTTCAGCTGACTGTTATCTGCAGTTCGGCGGTTCAAATCTCACTGGCTCAGGGTTGACTCAGCCTTCCATCCTTCCGAGGTAGGTAAAATGAGGACCCAGACTGTGGGGGCGATATGCTGACTCTGTAAACCGCTTAGAGAGGGCTGAAAGCCCTATGAAGCGGTATATAAGTCTAACTGCTATTGCAGAAAAATTATTTGCATTTTTTTTATATTGCACTAAATCAGGGGTCCGCAAACCATGGTCCTTGGGATGAATACGTTCAATTAAATGTTTGTGTTGCTGCAGAGAGTCTCCCACTTCAGGGTCTTTTTGTGTGAAGGGGGAGAGAAATTCCGACTTGGGGTCTGCTTCGGCCCCCTGGTACGGGGCTTTGGGTAAAGGCTGGAGGGAAGTGCCGCTAGTGGTGAAGAGTTGGGGGGCCTTGTTCCAGTGGGGCTGCATCATGGCCTGGAACTGGCTGACCATCTCAGCCAGAGGTGGGTTCCTACCAGTTCGCACCTATTCGGTAGAACCAGTTCGTCAAATCTACCGAACCAGTTAGAAGAGGTTCCACCAGTGGACCCGGAAAGCAGGCCACACCTACGGAAGAGGTTCCAAAATGTTTTTGAAACCCACCACTGGTCCTTGGATATGATTATTCTACACTATCATGCTCATATTTATAAAACTCAGTGCCTCTGTGAAAGGTAAGGATGACTACTGCATTTGTGGTGCAATCAGAACATTGCGTGTGTTGAAGTTGTTTTAACACAAACCAAAGATGCCTTTTAAAAAACAAGTTTGCATCATATTCTTATGCATGCCAGTGTTGTGTGTGAGGTAATTTAAGGTAGTTCTGACAAGTGTCGTCGGCATCTTCATATCCGGTCACATGGGCGGCAAGCCACTCCCATCCGGTCACATGGGTGGCAAGCCACTCCCACAAAGGAGGCCACACCCACAGAGTAGGTTCGAACAATTTTTGAAACCCACCACTGATCTCTGCCCACTGAGCCTTCAGGCACTGGTACCTGGCCTTGCACTCCTGCAGGTCTTCCCTCTGCTTTGAAAGCCTATGCTCGTAGTCCTCAGTGAGGTGCTTCTACTGAGCCTCCTTCTCAGTCAGATCCAATATGAACTGAGCTGTTTTGCCAACTCTTTCTCATGGCGGCTGCTTAGCTCCAACAACCGCTTCCTGTTGGGGCCCTAAGGAGCCCAGGAGGGCAGGCGAGGAGTGGCTGGGGAGGGGCAAGTAGAGGCTGGCGGGGTGCCCCTGACGTGAGTGACATCAGGTTGGACATGCCCACCAGTCACATGACCACCTAGCTACACCCCACCAGCTGGTCATTAGGCAGATCATATTAGTGGTCTGCGGGATTTAAAATTTAATGGTCCCTGAGGTCCGAAATATTGGTGACCCCTGGATTAGATACATTCTATAAATAGCATAGCCCCCCCCAGCACAGAACAAATTTGGATTTTGTTAGTGAACACAAAGGATGCAACCAGATCAGCCTCCGCAAATTTGATATCCCAGGATGCAGAAATTCAAGAATTCACAACAGCAATCTGGACAAGACCAGATTTTAAAGGAGACATTAAAAAAACGTTAAGAGGTAAAGTCTATGTCCTGATCATCTTCAAATCCCACAAAACAAAATAAATCAACATTTGAGGCATCTCCCATTCTAGGAGGCTGCCGAAAGGATGGCTCCAAACCATATTTCTGTACTCCTTTCCTTTGCCCTCTTAAATGTCATCCCTTCTTTAAGTAGGTTACATGTGGTAATTTTTTTATTTGGAATGGTTATATTACATTAGGAGAGATGAGCAAGGCATTGTTTTAAATACCATGACTTTTTCCTCCTATTCCCATCTGAAATTAATCTTATTAAGTATCCTTATCTCAACAGCAACTAGGGAAAGTGTATTTTTCCATATTTCTATTTAAATGATATATAGTTCCTTTCAAATGGCTGCATTTATATATATATATAAAAAGAATCATGTTAAAACGGGTGTGTCCAACCTACGGTCCAGAGGTTGCATGCAGCCTTAAAACAGCTGGTAATGCAGCCTTACAAAATTGTAAGCATGATTTTGTATTATAAAGCTATATTATATATTTCACATGCAGCCCAAGATAATTCCTCTTCACTCAGTGGGGTTCAGGCAAGCCCAAAGGTTGCACACCATGTGTTGAAAGAAAAGTGCAGAACACTTGCTAAGCATTCAGACTTTTTAAGATGCACCTGTTTTCTTCAAGATCAAAATACGATACGTTCATTATGATGGGATTATATATGGTTTTATTTCTATTTGGAAAAATAATATTTTTCTTTCAATTTACGAAGTCAGTATTACACAACACTGTAAACTTCTTGTCAAATGTCTTTTGCAATACAGACAACTATTGTTGCTTTGGCTGAAAGCTTTATTACTGGTAGATCTGGGTAACACATAATAATTTGGTTTTTAAAAAAAGGATTGATTCTGCATGATTCAACAATGATAGGCAACCTGGTGCCTCTCAATATGTTTTTAGATTACATCTCAAAGGAATTACGGCTAGTATGACCTGTTCTGACCACCCCCTCTTCACACACCAAAGCACTCGAGACAAAGATACTTCAAGGATTTATTAACACACAAACTAGCCCTTGGCAGCAATCCAGCACAGACCAGACCTTGGCAGCAATCCAGCCTGCCAAGATAGCCACGATAGCTTCTCCAGCTCTAGTAAATACGTTGACTCCTGCAACGAGTGTGTGGAAAGTCATTCCTTTTATAGTCTTGAGAGGAGCCTAATTACCACCAGCTGAGTTCAATTATCTCCTGTAACTGCGTAACTGTTGTTTACGCCTATTAGCCCTCCGTTGCCGGGCATCCAGGACCAACTCCCTTGTCTCCTCTCCACTGCTCCAATGCATGACGTCAGGATCACACTCCCTTGTCTCCTCCCCACTACTCCAAGGCTTGACTTTGGGAGCACGCTCCCTTTGGCTCTCACCGCTGCTCCAGGCCTCAGGCACCTCCTGGTGCCCAACCAGTTTCTCTGCAATCTGCTCGGAGTCAGAACCCTGTCCAGGGTCCTCCACATCTTCCAGAGCCGACTCATAGGGCTCCTCGCTGTCGGAGTCTGGTGGCAGCTCCAATAGCTCCTGCTGGGCCATAACAATGACCAATGTTCAGGGACACTAGAAGCCCCAAAATAAGGGGAGGGCATCAGGTTGCCTACCTCTTAAAAACAATCAACCCCAAAGGCTCATTACCCACAACCCAGAAATTAGGCTTTTTTGCCTTTCAAATGATCTCATTTACACTGTCTTTGTGATAGCCAACCTATTCTCAAATTAAACTCATTTACAACTCTGATTTGACATTCAGTTTTAATCAGAAAGACAACTGAAAGCACATAAGACATTGCTAGGTTTCATTATCACTGTGTGTTGGGAATAGGAAGAGTTTAAGTTCCCTGAATCTACTTTGGTTTTTTTTAAAAAATACAGTCCTGTGATCTGCTAAAAGGAGGCAGCTACAACTTAGTGACTCAGAAAGGCAGGCACAATTAACATTCAGAAAGTCATCATATCTTGTTCATCGAACGCGCTTCAAGGTGCTGGTTATTACTGGTTATTTAAAGCCCTACATGGCTTGGGACCTGGATATCTTCGGGACTGCCTCCTGCCACATACCTCCCAACGACCTATAAGATCTCAGAGACTGGGCCTCCTCCGGGTGCCGTCGACCAGGCAATGCCGGTTGACGACCACTCGGGGGAGGGCCTTCTCTGTAGCTGCTCCGACCCTATGGAACGATCTGCCCGTAGACATCCGGACCCTTCCCACTCTCTCGGCCTTCCGGAAAGCCACTAAAACCTGGCTGTTCCGGCAGGCCTGGGGCTGTTGACCCCAAGATACGGTCCAGCCCCATCTAGAACTGAGTGTATGGTGTGTTGTTTTTAAATCTATCTTTTCTTTTCTCTATATTTTAGTTTTTGATTTTATTTTTGTATTTGTAAGCCGCCCGGAGTCCTACGGGATTGGGTGGCATATAAATTTTATTAAATTCAAATTCAAATCTTCATTTCAATGATTTGTTTTCAGTGTAAGGCTGAACTCATAGTCCTTCCATACAAAGTTGATTCCTGGTCCTCCCGTTGGTACCTCCATTTTTGTTTTAGCGAGCTGATTTAGGGCCACAGGTAGTCCTCGACTTACAACCGCCGGGGAAAAAAAGAATTATGACCATTTTTCACACTTATGACCATTGCTGCACCCCCTGTGGCCACGTGATCAAATTCAGACAGTTGACCAACTGGCGCACATTTCTGATGATTGCAGTGTCCTGGGATCATCTGACTACCTTTTGCCAACCAGATCCACTTAGCAAATGCAATGATTCACTTAACAACTGTGGCAAGAAAGGTGGTAAAAACGGGCAAAGCTCACTTAACACACGTCTCACTTAGCAACATACATTTTGGGCTCGAAATTTGAATGGTCAAAATCTACCTGTAGCTTTTTTTGTTACTACTACTACTGATAAAAACATTGCAATCAGAAAACATGATTTTGTATTATAAAGCTATATTATATATTTCACATGCAGCCCAAGATAATTCCTCTTCACTCAATGGGGTTCAGGCAAGCACAAAAGTTGTACACCATGCGTTGAAAGAAAAGTGCAGAACACTTTCGAAATATCCAGCCCCACGGAAACTGTGACTGTTGTGTATTTTAAAGTGTTGTTTTGTTTATTTATCCCCTTCTTGTTTATTGTAAGCCGCCCGGAGTCCTTCGGGAGTGGGGGGCATACAAGACCAATAAACATCAACATCAACACTTGCTAAGCATTCAGACTTTTTAAGATGCACCTGTTTTCTTCAAGATCAAAATGTTTGAATGTTGAATGAATGTATGTTTGAATGTTTATTTCATTTGTATGCCGCCCTTTTCCCCCGAAGGGGGACTCAGGGCGGCTCACAACTCAAACCAGGGAAGGGGGATACAGACAAATTAACAACAACACAAAACAATACATAATTTAAAACACGCAACAATCATACCATTCGAGATAGGGGCAACGGGTCTTTAGCCCCAGGCCTGTCGGAACAGCCAGGTTTTAAGGGCTTTGCGGAAGGCCTGGAGGGTGGTGAGGGTTCGAATCTCCACGGGGAGTTCGTTCCAGAGGGTCGGAGCAGCCACAGAGAAGGCTCTCCTCCGGGTAGTCGCCAGTCGACACTGGCCGGCGGATGGAATTCGGAGGAGGCCTAATCTGTGGGATCTAATCGGTCTAGTGGAGGTGATTGGCAGCAGGCGGTCTCTAAGATACGTTCATTATTATGGGTTTATATATGGTTTTATTTCTATACATACATTTTGGGCTCGAAATTTGAAATCTGTAGCTCTTTTTGTTACTACTACTACTGATAAAAACATTGCAATCAGAAAACCTTAGGCGTCTTATCACGAGTCATTCAGAGGTCTACCAAAATATTCCAAATTACTTTCTTCTCATCCGTGCCTTGGATTGCTCATCATAATTCTGTTGACTCCCACCCCCTCACCACAATCCATTCATATTTCACATTATTTGCTTGTTGCTATGACTGCATATTATTATTTGCTGCGGCCTATAAAAGAGGGAACTACAAGTGGATGCTTGAAAAAAATTATCACAGCTCAAAGAGCATAGTCCAATTACACTTCTCGTTTACGGCCACCTACACAAAAGCACATTCCCAAGAAAAAACTGAATCGAAAAGGGGGTGTGGGGAAAGAAAACTTTAAAATAGAAACATACTACATGAAAGTCTTCTCTCTATAATTAAGGCACCATTGAAGAGATAAGGTAAAGGTTCCCCTTGCACATATGTGCTAGTCGTTCCTGACTCTAGGGGGCAGTGCTCATCTCTGTTACAAAGACGAAGAGCCAGGGATGTCCAAAGACGTCTCCATGGTCATGTGGCCAGCATGACTAAACACCAAAGGCGCATGGAACGTTGTACCTTCCCACCAAAGTGGGAGGTGGCACAGTGGTTAGGGTGCAGTACTGCAGCCACTTCAGCTGACTGTTAGCTGCAGTTCGGCGGTTCTAATCTCACCGGCTCAGGGTTGACTCAGCCTTCCATCCTTCCGAGGTGGGTGAAATGAGGACCTAGACTGTGGGGGCGATACGCTGACTCTGTAAACCGCTTAGAGAGGGCTGAAAGCCCTATGAAGCGGTATATAAGTCTAACTGCTATTGCTATTGCTATTTTTCTACTTGCATTTTTACATGCTTTCGAACTGCTAGGTTGGCAGGAGCTGGGACAAGGAACAGGAACTCACTCCATTACGTGGTGCTAGGGATTCAAATCGCTGAACTGCCGACTTTTCTGATCGACAAGTTCAGAAGAAGAGATACACTCAGAAGAATTTGAACTTGAACTTCCCTGAGGCCAGTGATTGGAGCTGCTGGCTACAAGGGGGGAGTCAGAGAGACAAAGAGGACTAGGTAGTAGCCCGCGCGCCTAACGGCACGCGAATCATATATCCATAAACCAAAATAGCAATGATACATTCTGGATTAGTACGCTTGAGATTGGGATTTTATTTTATTTCAAAACGACCGGCTTAGTTCAATGTAATAGCTGTTTTGCACCTGTCTTTTGCAGTACTCTTTTCAAATTTGGATACCGTCCCCTTTGTAAACAAATTACTAGTCTACATAACCAGATTACCTACAGCATAACAGATATAGCACCCTTGCTGACCTTAATGGGGATACTAAAGAGACAGGTCAAGGTAGTTGTGATAACGAAGACTCAAATAAGCAGGGGATTGTGGTCCAAAATGAAGAACTTTCTTTGGAAAGGTGGAAATGGGGACCTGGGTATCACACATCAGTCGCACAAGAAGAGCAAGGTATGTAAAAAGAGAAGTCACCTTCTGGTTCGTGATTCAATCGTAAGGGATGTAAATTTAGGAAAGGATATGGAGGTTTTAAAAGAGGTCAGGTGTCTGCCAGGTGCTACTGCCAGCAGAGACAAGAGGCGTATTCTTAAGATAGTCAAGAACGCAAGTAAGGACTGTGACGTTGTTGCTATTATACATCTTGGCACAAAGGATCTGTCCCAAAAAGATGTACTTTTTGTGAAGAATGATTTCCAGAGCTTGGGGTATGAACTTAGTAGTGTAGGTTGTAGGCTTATCTTTTCAGAGGTTTTACCAGTATATAAGGAACAAAAAGGGAAGGGCCAGCATGTAGCAGAGTTTAATGTGTGGCTAAAGGAGTGGTGTAAAAGGGAAGGCTTTGGTTTTATCAGTCATGATGCCTGCAGCTGGTCCACTGAAAAATTGTACAAAAGAGATGGTTTGCACCCATCCAAGAAAGGGACTGAGTTACTTGGCATTAAATTCACAGATTTTCTGGATAAACATTTAAACTGAATGGGTGGGGGGTAGAGACAGAGAATTAATTGATTAATTGATTAATTGATACAGAACATTTCTGTCCCCAGCAATCTAAAACTCATAGGATTATCAGTGCATGTAACATAGTTGTTGGATGAAACCCACAAATGGAACATACACCTAGAAGGATTTAAATTATTAAAAGAAATAGACCAAATAAAAGAGGAGGTGGAGTTGCACTATATGTAAGAAATAATTGCATCTCTACAGAAATAGAGCACAACAATGATGAGAACTATCTTGAATGCATTTGGGTCAATATTAAAGGTTGGGGGGGGGGACGACATTGCCATAGGTCTATACTACAGGCCACCCAATCAAGCAGAGGAAGTAGATAAACATTTTGCTAGTCAGCTAACTAAGGTATGTAGGAAGCACCCCACAATAGTAATGGGGGATTTTAACTACCCTGACATCAACTAGGAAACAAACTCGGTACCAAGTGGAAGATCCAACAGGTTCCCAACGAACCTAGCAGACAACTTTGTTTCTCAAAAAGTAGAGAAGGGAACAAGGGGATCGGCCATATTAGACTTAATTCTCACTAACAGAGAGGAAATGATAGAAGGTGTTGAAGCCATAGGAACCCTGGGGGCAAGTGACCATGCAATATTGGAATTCAACATTATGCAAACACAAGTAGTAGAACAAAGTCAAACTAGCGTCTTGGATTTTAAGAGAGCTAATTTCAATAAACCTAGAGAGAGCTTGGGAAGAATTCCATGGATGAGAATCCTCAAGAGGAAAACAACTCAAGAAGCTTGGGTAATTTTGAAAAATGAGATTACAAAAGCCCAGTCTAGCACAATACCAATGAAGAAGAAAAATAACAGCTCCCCAAAGAAACCGGCATGGTTGCATAAAGAACTCTCTGACAAATTGAAAGGCAAAAAAGATAAGTATAAAAAGTGGAAAGAGGGGGCCATAACTACTGCAGGATATCAGCAAATAGCTTGTAAAGATGAAGTAAGGAAAGCTAAGGCTCACAATGAAGAAAGGCTTGCCACAAAAGTAAAAAATAACCAAAAAAAAGCTTCTTCCAACATGTTAAAAACAAGAAAAAGGTTAAGGAAACAATTGGTCCATTGCTAGGAGAGAGTTGCAGGAAGGTGACAAGCAACAGGGAGAAAACAGAACTATTTAACTCATTTTTTGCATCCGTCTTTACACAAAGGGATAAAACAGTCCAACCTATCAAAAACAGCACCACAAAAATCAGATAAGGAACACAAATTGAAATAGGGAAGAAAATGGTAAGTGAGCACCTGTCTACCCTAGACGAGTTCAAATCACCAGGACCGGATGGATTACACCCCAGGGTTCTGAAGGAATTGGCAGACGAGATCTCAGAACCACTGAACTGTATCTTTCAGAGATCCTGGAGCACCGGGGAACTGCCAGAGGACTGGAAAAGAGCTGATGTGGTTCCCATCTTCAAAAAAGGGAAAAAAAATAGATCCAGGAAACTATAGACCTATCAGCCTGACCTCAATACCAGGAAAGATTCTGGAAAAGATAATCAAGCAACGAATTAGCGAACACCTAGAAGTAAACAAAATAATAGCCAAAAGCCAACATGGCTTTGTCAAAAACAGATCATGCCAGAGTAATCTTATTGCATTCTTTGACAAAATGACAAAATTAGTGGACCAGAGGAATGTCGTCGATATAGTTTACTTGGACCAGTAAGGCATTTGATAAGGTAGACCATAACCTACTACTAGATAAAGTAGAAGAATGTGGGTTGGACAGCATCACCACCAGATGGATTCATAACTGGCTGACCAACCACACTCAACGTGTAGCCCTCAATGAAACTGCATATACATGGAGGGAAGTATGCAGTGGAATACCCCATGGCTCTGTTTTAGGCCCAGAACTCTTCAACATCTTCATCAATGATTTGGATAATAAATGGGGAATTTATCAAATTTGCTGATGACACCAAGCTGGCAGGAATAGCCAACACTCCATAAGAGAGGCTTAAGATACAGAACGATCTTGACAAACTTGAACATTGGGCACTATCTAATAAAATGAAATTCAATGGTGAAAAGAGTAAGGTTCTACATTTAGGCAAGAAAAACGAAATACAAAGGTACCGTATAGGTGGTACCTTGCTCAACAGTAGTAACTGTGAGAGGGATCTTGGAGTCCTAGTGGACAACCATTTAAATATGAGCCAGCAGTGTACAGCAGCTGCCAAAAAAGCCAACACAGTTCTAGGCTGCATAAACAGAGGGATAGAATCAAGATCCCGTGAAGTGTTAATACCACTTTATAAGGCCTTGGTAAGGCCACACTTGGAATACTGCGTTCAGTTTTGGTTGCCACGATGTAGAAAAGATGTGGAGACTCTTTCTAGAGTGCAGAGAAGAGCAACGAAGATGATTAGGGGACTGGAGACTAAAACATATGAAGAACGGTTGCAGGAACTGGATATGTCTAGTTTAATGAAAAGAAGGACTAAGGGAGACATGATAGCATCTTCCAATATCTCAGGGGTTGCCACAAAGAAGAGGGAGTCAAACTATTCTCCAGGCATCTGAGGGTAGAACAAGAAGCAATGGGTGGAAACTAATCAAGGAGAGAAGCAACTTAGAACTGAGGAGAAATTTCCTTACAGTTAGAACAATTAATCAGTGGAACAGCTTGCCTTCAGAAGTTGTAAATGCCCCAACACCGGAAGTCTTTATGAAGATGTTGGATAGCCATTTGTCTGAAACGGTATAGGGTTTCCTGCCTAGGGAGTGGGTTGGACTAGAAGACCTCCAAGGTCCCTTCCAACTCTGCTATTGTATTGTAAGAAGAGATACCCTAACCCTAACTTCCCAAATCCACCATACTGCAATTTACTAAATAGGAAGCGTTGATAAGACATTTTTTACCAAGTTCATATAAATGATTGATGGCTTTTATATCTTCATGAAGAATATAATCTTGCTATAATTCCATGAAGCTGTATCCTGTCATCTAGCTGAAGTAAAATGGATGTCAGATTACAGCTGTATAGCTGTCAGTCACATTAATCACAGCATTCCCCTCCCCCATCCACAAATGACACTTGTAAAAGGATGCTTAATTAATACATTGTGTTGCCTGAGGCTTGAATAAATACTGGTGTTTTTATTTTTACCAAGCTACATAAATATGAATTAATTGACGATAATCCCAAAAGGCTTCAATTCAATTTGCCACTGATATACAGGCAGCCCTCAATTTACAATCACTTGTTTCAAGACTAAAGTTAGAATGGTGCTGAAAAAAAGTGATTTACAAGGGCTCCTCACACTTATGACCATTATAACAACCTCATAGTTACATGATTTGGGCACTTGGCAACCATCACATATTTACAACGTTTAGCTGGCTTCTGGCAAGTGAAATCAATAGGGAAGTTGTCAAGAAAGATACTGTTTCCCCAAAAATAAGACCTTTCCGGATAATAAGCCCAATCGGGCTTTCAAGCGCATGTGCTAAAATAAGCCCTCCCCTGAAAATAAGCCCTCTCTGAAAATATTCAACACAGCAGCAGCCATGAGGTGACCATGCTCACTGCCTCCTGTACCTCAAAAATAATAAGACCTCCCCAAAAATAAGGCCAAGTGCTTATTTTGGGGGGGATTCAAAAGAAAATAAGACCCTGTCTTATTTTCAGAGAAACACGATAGGAAGTCATGGTTATGTCTCCCTTAACAACTGGACTACTTAATGACAAATTTCCCAGTCCGCATTGTACTTATAAATCGAGGGCTACCTGTATTCATTTTCAGGAGTTGATAAAGAGACACCTGGAGTCAAGAAATACTTTCTAGACTCACCACGAGCAAAAAAAGCTATGTCACTAGTATTCATTCAGTCTTGTTCCTACAGGCAAGCAAAATTTCCTTGGAAAGAATGTATGGCAGAGGTGGATTCCTACCAGTTTGCACCTATTCGGTAGAACCGGTTCGTCAAATCTACCGAACCGGTTAGAAGAGGTTCCACCAGTGGACCCGGAAAGCAGGCCACACCTACAGAAGAAGTTCCAAATATTTTTGAAACCCACCACTGGTCCTTGGATATGATTATTCTACACTATCATGCTCCTATTTATAAAACTCAGGGGCTCTGTGAAAGGTAAGGATGACTACTGCGTTTGTGGTGCAATCAGAACATTGCGTGTGTTGAAGTTGTTTTACCGCAAACCAAATAAGCCTTTTAAAAAACAAGTTTACATCATATCCTTATGCATGCCAGTGCTGCGTGAGGTAATTTAAGGTTCAAATCTCACCGGCTCAAGGTTGACTCAGCCTTCCATCCTTCCGAGGTGGGTGAAATGAGGACCCGGATTGTTGTTGGGGGCAATATGCTGACTCTGTAAACTGCTTAGAGGGGGCTGAAAGCCCTATGAAGCGGTATATAAGTCAAACTGCTATTGCTATTGCTATGACTGTAGAGAGCACTTTGCCTCCATTTTTGAAGAACGGCCTGTATCTCATGAACTTATCGTAATTATATCAAACTTTTAATATTATTTTAAAACCTGCAATAATCAATTTAAATTCTAAAGGAATATTAAAATACAACATCACGTGGTTCTTCCCCCACTCAATCTTTACTAACAAATGAATTGGGGTGGAGTGGTAGAGGCTGTCAATCACAATTTCTGCTTACCCAGAGACAGGGTGGATTTGATTTAAATTAACTCGATTTATAAATCATAATTCTTAAAGAGCAACTGTCATCTCTGTCCCGCAGTGGATCCTCCTCTGACCCACTGACAGTCCTATTCATTTAAAAGGGATGGCTGGTGATGTAGCAGTGACACAAGGTGAGGGATGTGGAAGGCAGCAGGTTAGTGGATCCCCGCTAAAGGCGCTGCCATGATGGATCTGAAAAGACAGGTGCTTTTTAATATTACATTTATAGGCTGCTTAGAAGGTTTCACTTTCATTTTTACCCATCCTCCTCACACTTAAGAGTCTGGTGATAGTGATGCACTTCTCTTCAAAGAATCAACCAGTTTGTAGTGTACACAGATTTGCAAACCAATGGGATAAAAGAATATTCCTGAACTTTGTTTTATGATTTATCTCATGATTACTATGAAATTAGTAATGGGACAACGGGACACGGTGGCTTAGTGGTTAAGACACTGAGCTTGTCGATCAGAAAGCTCGGCATTTCGAATCCCTAGCGCCGCGTAACAGAGTGAGCTTCCATTACTTGTCCCAGCTTCTGGCAACCTAGCAATTCGAAAGCCCGTGAAAATGCAAGTAGAAAAATAGGAACCACCTTTGGTGGGAAGGTAACAGCATTCCGTATGCCTACAGCATTTAGTCATGCCGGCCACATGACCACGGAGACGTCTTCGGACAGCTTTGTCTTTTCAGCTTTGAAATGGAGATGAGCACTGCCTCCTAGAGTCGGGAATGACTAGCACATATGTGCGAGGGGAACCTTTACTGTGCAATTGTGTGAGTGCGTCAAAGCAGCGTGACCCGTCAAAACCGCGCTCGACTAAGCCGCGCCTGATTAAACCGCGTCGCTGACGTCATCAACAGGGCAACAACAGCCAGCGCGGAGAAAGAAGGGCGCTTTAAATAGCGCTTTGAAAGCAAGCCGATTCAACTTAAGGTAAGGGTTAGGTTTAGGGTTAGCTTTAGGGTTACATTAAGGGTTAGGGTTAGGTTTAGGGTTAGGTTAAGGGTTAGGTTTAGGGTTAGGTTTAGGGTTAGGTTTAGGGGGGTTAGGTTTAGGTTTAGGGGTTAATTTTAGGTTTAGGGTTTACAGCGTGTTTCTGTCTCCGCGCTGTTGTCGCCCTGTTGATGACGTTAGCTACGCGGTTTAGTCGGACGCGGTTTAGTCGAGCGCGGTTTTGTGGTGGAACCTCAAAGCAGTGCGTGTTATCTCAGCTTGCAGAGCTTGGATTCATTGAATGAGTTTACCAAAAATGTGAATATTGCAGAACATACAGCCTCATGCTACATAACTAAGCTCCATTTCATGCTGAATAAACTAAATTATTAATTTATCTTAAACAGAAAACTAGCTTTAGATAGATTTTTTTACTCCAAAAGCATTTTATTAAAATAAATTTGATAAAAATAAAAAAAATGATTTGAAATAAAAATCCAATGTAAATTTTAAAAAAAGATTTAATTTTTTTAAAGAAAAACATTGGTTTTTATCCACCCTGCCCAAAAAGCCCAGACAAAAATTTTGAAGTTGTAATACTGCTCCTTGGAACGTCATTTTCTGCTCTATTAACCCACTCTACAAATTGGCTGTGATTAAAATAAATAAACAAATCATTTATATGTGTCTTTTTTTCCTGTCTGACAACTCGTTAAATAAAAACCATCTAGCATAAAAGCAAATGTACCATCAAAAAAAAGCAGAAACAGTTGTAGCCATTAACAGCCAAGAAAAATAAATCTAAAAACACAATTGATTTTGAACTTGTCGATTTTAACAAGACAGATGGGGGCTTCGTGGTAATTTATTGAAGGAGGGCCATTCGAAATCAGGGTGTCATTATTTGCTCCATGAAGTTAACGACCTTATTTAGGAGAGGGGAAATAAATCAAGCAGAAGTCATTAGATGAACCAAACATTTAACACATAGGGGGTGAAAAAAGAGAGATTCTCGTTAGCGTAAAAAATGTTCTTGATATCATGAAACAAGTATCTTTTATAATGCAATATTGTGGGACACAGATGATCGAAACACCTCTGGCTGGATAAAGTCAACTATTATTTACCCAGATGTTAAGAGGAAAAAGATTGGATATAGTCCATTTCATGTAACAAGTTTGCATGCTTCTATAAGTTTATATTCCAGTAAGTAGCCAACTTAACCATCTGTGATGACGAGGGGAAAAACGAGAACCCAGCTCTACGTATTTGTGAATTGTTTATTCTGTAGCAAATCTTTATTCTGAACAAGTAATCTATGCCTCCTCTTTCCTATTAATAAGCTGCTTTTATAAAAAAATACCCAAATATCTGAGGTGCTGATGGAGCAGAAATCTTGATAAGCTGATTGTGTAGCCTGCAAGCATTATATTGCCTGTACTTAAATCAAGTGGATAGGGAAACACTGTCCATGCCTAACCATTTCTAAAGGCGCAGAAGTGTTGAAATTTCTAAACTGCGTCGGCCAGAATATATTAACAGTCATAGCACAATAAACATAAGGATATGGACAGTGATTCTTCATGCACAGTTGTACAAATAGCCCTTGAATTATGATAATTCATTCAGCGATCATTGTATAGCAGTGTTTCTCAACCTTGGCCACTTGAAGATGTCTGGTCTTCAACTCCCAGAATTCCCCAGCCAGCGAATGCTGGCTGGGGAATTCTGGGAGTTGAAGTCCGGACATCTTCAAGTGGCCAAGGTTGAGAAACACTGTTGTATAGGGTCTCCTGCTTGAGTGCGGTGTTGGACTAGAAGACCTCCAAGGTTCCTTCTCTATTCGACCATTAAAATGTTTTTATTTTCCATTTTTCATTTTCATACAGTCACATATATACTGTGCATAGCCGGGGCCATACAACATTAAACAATAATCACCGCAGTTCCTCTTGTCAACAATACCCCCCAAAATAGGAACCCAATATACCTCTTCCACTCTCCATACACCTCTTTCTTCCACCCCCTCCAACTTTCTATCCTCCCTCCATCCTCCTCCTCTACCCTACTTCCCCTCCCCCTCTACCATTCCTCTCTCCCGATCCACTCCCTGCCTTCCTTCTCACCCTCCCTCCCATCCTCTCTCCCGCCCTCTCTCCCCCTCTTCCTTCTATCCCTCTCCTCCTCCCCTTGGTGTATTTCTACTATATGTCAATGTATTCAGCTTCTCCTATTTTTACAGAGAAATTAAAGAGAGATAGTATACATGTGAAATCGTCTTGCGTTGAAATCTAACATATAGTATATGTCCCCCCCGCCCCTACCCTCCCCCAAAAACCCCACCTCCCTCCCCCCCCCCGACTTCCCAGAGCCCGTACACGGTATAGATTTTTAACAAACACAGTCTAAAATATATTGAGACAAAAGAAATAAAAAAAAGAGGTTAGTAACATCTCTACATTGATCTTAGCTTCTTCCTGTTACACTAGCTTTGAACAATCGAAATCATTCCTGACCTTATCTATTCTGATTGACCCCTCAAAGTTAACAACGGCATTGAACAAATGGTATTATATGAGGTCCCCATACTTCTGGCAGTCAGAGCTTCCCCATTGTTGTGTGATTACAATCTAGATGCTTGGTGGCCATCTTGTGATTATGACATTGCAGCAAGCCACAGTCACGTGATATTATGTTCCCTGCTGGTTTCCCATAAGGAAAGTCAATGGTGAAGCCAGCTTGCAGTTGGAACCGTGACACGACAAATGCGCGCACGACAAAAGCGCGGTGAGAAAACCGTGACGTCATAAACGCGCCCACAACAACGCGCCGACAAAACCGCGCCCACAAAAACGCGATTTAAGTTAAGCTAAGGGTTAGGTTCAGGGTTAGGTTCAGGGTTAGGTTTAGGGTTAGGTTTAGGATTAGGGTTATTAGGTTGTTATTACTGTTGAAGGCACGCTTTTGTCGGCGCGCTGTTGTTGGCGCGCTTCTGCGCTCATTCGTCGGCGCGATTTCAAACTCGCGGTTTTGTGGCCGCAGTTTCATCGGCGTGCTTTTGACGAGCGTGCATTTGTCAGTGAACCAGTTGGAACTCATGGTAAGATGAAGTCCTTGTTTAACAACGCACGGGGTCCTCATTTAATGATGACAACCATGACTGCCAGAATTGCCATCACTAAGTGACATGGTCACATGATATGCGCTATATGACCATGTTGTTTAGTGATGACACTACCAACTGCTATATGCGCTATATGACCATGTTGTTTAGTGATGACACTACCAACTGCTGTTGTAATCCAAGGATTACTCATAGTTGGTCAGTTTGGATGATACATTTGTGGCAAACCATTCCAGTTTGAAACCACCAGTTCATTTCAGCAGCTGTGGCCAATGTTGTTCTCTGCTTTATGACTCTTTGGGAACGAGAATAAATCAAGAGCAAACTATGATTTCTATCTCTGCTTGTTCCAAGGAAAACAAATCACAATTGATAATTTAATCTGGCTAACACCACAAACTAAACGATGCATGGATTTAAGATGTAATCCTGTGTATACAACCAGCAGACACAATCAAAGCAGAGCATGGCCAGTGCGCTGTGATGGTTTACTGAGTTGTGAATATGTTTTGCTTTCAATCGTGTCTCACCCCCCCCCCCCCCAGTTACTGGGTGTTTGAAACTGGGATTCTAGAAATCTCAACTTTCACTTTCAAAGTTGCCATAAACGGCTGATACTGATTTTGTGTGACCAAATCAAGAAATTTGGTCTTATGAGATAATCAGAGACAAATGGCATTTTATTATTTTTCTTTTTTTCTAAAAAAAACCAACACATTTGCACCAGTATCTACCAGAACAATTTGCAGCAATTATTTTCATGGATAACTATAATATGCGGCAATGCGTTTTTCTGTGCTCCATCCATTTTATTGTAAAAAAACATATTTTTCTATTTTGAAGGAATTATTTTCCATTCATTTTCCCCACTGCTCACAACCTTCCAAATCCCTACAGCTTTATACCAATCACTTTAAAACAGAGGGGGGAAAACTTTAAATCTCATTTCGTTAGTAAAATTCTTCTTCGTCTACTTTCTTCTGTTCTATTCTTTGTATACGGAAGTGAAATGGAGTATAATGAAATGGAACAAATTATTTTCCTATTCTTTCCCTGTTACTGCTTTATCGTCACTTTTACATTCTTTATTTTTTATTATAATATTTCCAGATCAGTGGCTATCTACAACTGATTAAAAAATATGGAACTTCACTTTTCAAAGACCAGTATTCAGATTAGAACTCCGCGAGTAAAATTCAATCCAGTTATCAATATTACAACTGTGTCCTTGCTTTCCACCAATACAAAGTAAATTATTCACTAGGTTGGGGATTTTTAACAAGAATGTAATTACTGAAAAAAGGCAATATAGAAACATAGAAACTTCTTTACTAATTGCTGGTGTTTCCCCCCCCCCCCAAGTGTTGACTTTTATTTATTTATTTATTGGTTATTTATTTATTTACTTCCTCCAATAAGTTATGTTGTTTCATTTTTAAAATGAATGTTGTTTAACTCTTGACTGCTTGAAAGCATCAAGGCAATATAACAAATTGTTACTGATTCATATCCTAACTAGTAGCTGAAAGTTTCCTATTTTATTTGTTCTCTTTTGAGGTTTTCCTCTTTTTTTCTATTTGCCCTCTTTTGAGATATTTTTTTTTAGGTTTTTTTGAAAAAATGGAATGTTTAATCAAACATTTTACCAACATAAAGAGTAAATACATCTCCTGCATGAGCCGAGGTGGCGCAGTGGTTAAATGCAGGACTGCAGGCTACTTCAGCTGACTGCAGTTCTGCAGTTCGGCTGTTCAAATCTCACCGGCTCAGGGGTGACTCAGCCTTCCATCCTTCCGAGGTGGGTAAAATGAGGACCCGGATTGTTGTTGGGGGCGATATGCTGACTCTGTAAACCGCTTAGAGAGGGCTGAAAGCCCTATGAAGCGGTATATAAGTCTAACTGCTATTGCTATTGCTATCTGGGAATAAAACTTCTTAAAAGAGAATCATGACATACATCATTCCTCCAAGAGAATTAAAGGGGAGAATTAAAGGGTAAGAAAAATAAACACTATGTAGAAGTTAAAAAGCAAAGCTTTCCATTTCAAGATCTAAAACCACAACTTCCCATTCTTAATGACTTCTGATTTGATGCTCTGGCCTGATTGGTTAAAGACTATCTGAGCTACACAGTCATTTCATGAACTTAGTTAAACTTGGCATATAGAATAGTTCAGCGTCACAGTGGAATCATAAAAATGGGAAGGAGTAGAGCAGTATAATTCATAAACTGAATTATATTTCATGCTCCAGTAACTGTAGGATATGAATTGTCCAGTCAACCGTACTCAATAGGTCAGTGTTTCTCAACCTTGGCAACTTGAAGATGTCTGGACTTCAACTCCCAGAATTCCCCAGCCAGCATTCGCTGGCTGGGGAATTCTGGGAGTTGAAGTCCAGGCATCTTCAAGTTGCCAAGGTTGAGAAACACTTCAATAGGTAACCAGCAAAAGGAGTGGCCAGGTGATATTCATAGTAATTATATTTGCAAGTTGACTTTTTACTATGGCCTGAAAAAAGACACATGGAAAAGAGAGCCAATGCAATTTTGACTCCCACCCTCCCTTTTTTCACAAGTGTCAATTAACATTTACACTGTTACATTTAATAAAAGTTGTGATAGCATCTTATGCAATACTAGGTCTTAATTGTTGCAGTGAGGGGGCGGCTGTTAAAAAAAAACATGAAAGAACTCTCTGATTTTGAAGGCTCTGAAGTATATTGCATTAAAGCAGAGAGAAGTTATCAATATAGTGAACTTATTGAAATAAGGATAGAAATGCTTCTTTAGGGTTATGCAACATTATAAATGGCTGTTTTTTTCGTGACCCGTCAAAACTGCGGTAGACAAAAGCGCGCTCGACGAAAGCGCGTACCTGACGTCATCAGCAGTGCGACGAAAAAAATTAAAAATAAATTAAGTTGAAATTAAAATAAAATTAAAGCAAGCCGATTCACATAAAGGTAAGGGTTAGGGTTAGGTTTAGGGTTACGTTAAGCGTTAGGGTTAGGTTTAGGGTTAGGTTTAGGGTTAGGTTTGGGGGGGTTAGGGTTTCGCTTTAATTTACTGCTCACAGCGCGATGTTTTCGTCGCGCTGTGATGACGTCACGTACGCGCTTTCGTCGAGCGCGCTTTTGTCTACCGCGGTTTTGTGGTGGAACCGTTTTTTTATGTATCTATACTATTTGTTTCAACCCAATGCATTATTGTGAGCAGAGATTTGCTGCACTGGGCAAGAACCCACATCTAATCTGAATATGATGCAACTGGAAGGATGTCAATCAATAAAAATAATTATATTTCTTTCCATTAACAGGATCATTACATGATAAAATGTATTGACTAGGACAGGGATCCTCAATCCCTGGGCTGTGGACCAATAGCAATAGCAGTAGACTTATATACCGCTTCATAGGGCTTTCAGCCCTCTCTAAGCGGTTTACAGAGAGTCAGCATATTGCCCCCAACAATCTGGGTCCTCATTTTACCCACCTCGGAAGGATGGAAGGCTGAGTCAACCCTGAGCCAGTGAGATTTGAACCGCTGACCTGCTGATCTAGCAGTAGCCTGCAGTGCTGCATTTAACCACTGCACCACCTTGGCTGCACCAGTCTGCAGGCCACCAGGAACCAGATTCACTTAACAAGCATTTACTAACCGAGTGAAGTCTATCTGTGCATGCGCGACAGGGGTGGGTTTCAACCAGTTCGCGGCGGTCCCTGCAAACCAGTTGGTCGGCGAACCCGGAAGTAAGTAACTTCCGGGAATGGCGAAGGGCCCACCTGCGCGCCCGCGCAAGCTCCTTACCCGGTTTTGACGAGTTCTGCGCTTCCACGCATGCGCAGGACACATACAGTGCCCGCGCGATCCTCCAGGAGCAGCTGGAGCATCGCACAGACGCTAGTACGGATGTGTGCGCCATGCGCGTGCACGCGCACGCCGCATGCGTGCGCGAGGACACCGCCGGCCCCGTTCCAACCGAACTGGTTGGAACGGGGCGAGAAACCCACCCCTGATGCGCGAGATCCAGGCAGCACATGAAACCGTGCCCCGTTTGGTCCGCAGAAAAAACGCCCTCCACGGAACCAATTCCCTGCACCCAAAATTTTGTTTTGCAAAAGTAGGAAGTCATAACAAATGGCTTTAGAGCTTCAAAAGCCTGGAAATCAGAGGATTAAAGGCAACCTGAAAAATGTCAATTTTATGAAAAATTCTAATTATATAACCTTTCGAGAGATATTGCCAAGGTAGCATCTCACAAAAATAAAATTAGTTTACACTGGTGTGGAAATATGTTTTAGGAAAATGCTTATTGTATCATTTGTTTACTGCCCTACAAATATTGAACACATTCTTGCAAGCACATATATATTTAATAGAACAGTGCATGCTTCAAGTATTACGCAGGGGTGCTTCAGATCTTGCATAAGCACAGCACATTTCTATCCTTTCCCGCTCCCCCACCTTCCATAAAGACTTGAATAAAAGAGGGGATGCTTCAGTGAAGAACACAGGCACTTCTTCCAAATTATTTTCAAATAATACACAACTCTTACTATTTACCTAATATCTTTATAACAGCTGCTTTCTTAACAGACACGTACTCTTTAGGACAGAGTTCAATGAGTCCCGGAAAGAGCAAAATAAGAATCTTGATATTTTTAGATAGGAACAAATATGCAAATCTCCAATTTAAAAAAAGGCAATCGAGAGTTGTCTCTGGAGTGGCATGAACACTGCATCCATCACAATTTAAATGTCTTGGATATTATTTTGGCAAGGACGACTTTGCCAGAAAGAAAAGCAGATTGGATCGGCCAGGGAGAAAAAAAACCCCATTATTTCTTCTAGCTAAATCTTATTTCTCCTCCACTTGGCAAGCCTGATGTATGTCAATACCTTTTTAACTCCAGTAACTGAATACAGGCTGATGATTTCCTATGCGTTGTGCATTTGCTCCCCATCGATTCATATGATTTGGGGTTTTCTTCTTGGCTATGGCCCCTGTAGTTAATCTTCATGGGGCAAGTCCCAATAAATAGCAAAGCTCAACCCCACTGAATTGTCCCGTCAGCGCTCTACTCATTCCCTTCCCCAAAAGGCAGAGAACAAGGCATCTGCCATGTGCTTGCAACTCACTGTCATCATTCTGCGCCAAGCATTTGACAGAGAAAGAAAACAGGAGGAGGCCGAACCACTGAACTGCAGCAAAATGGAATGGCGTGGGGACTTTTATGGAAAAGATCAAGGAAAGCGGATATCTGGCTTACAACGGAAGAGTGGAACAGGGCCAGCATTTAATGTTACCAATCTCTCCTTGGGGTTCATTCAAAAGGGAAGTAGGTGAAATAGCTGACATGCTTCAGTGGACTAGCACTGACCTTGTGTGTGAATTATAGGCCATTATGGTTTCTTTTTGGCATTTTTATAGGACATTTTTTTGGAGGTATGGGAGAGAAATTTAGACTGGAGGCTAAAACATACGATGAATGGTTGCAGGAACTGGGCATGGCTAGTCTAGTGAAGAGAAGGACCAGGGGAGACATGATAGCAACAATATTTGAGGGGCTACCTACAGATTGGAGGGGGTCAAGCTGTTCTCCAAAGCACCTGAATCCCAGACAAGGAATACTGGATGGAAACTGACCAGAGAGATTCAACCTAGAAATAAGGAGGAATTTTTTGACAGTGAGATCAACCAATGGAAGAGAAGTTGCCTTCAGAGTTGGTGGGAGCTTCATCACTGGAAGCTTTCAAGAAGAGACTGGACTGCCCTCTGTCAGGAATGGTGCAAGTTCTGCTTGGGTGGTGGGGGTTGGGCTAGATGACCTCCCTTCCAACTCTGTTAATCTGTAATCTGTAGACATTATCTTAATAAAAGATTGAGCATTCAAGATACTTTCTTATCTACTTGAATTTGTCAACCGCAAGAATATTGTCCAACATATTCTCCATTATACAAATAAAATCAGCGCAGATGGGAGTATTTCTAGAAGGAAAGCAAGTGAATCTCTTTTCCCTTCATATGCTTGATATTCAAACCCTTCATTATTTGTAGTTTTCAAGAAGAAAAGGATGCATTTGCATGCTTCCCTTGCTCTGATATGGGGAAAAATAAATTGAGCACAGTGCTTGTAAAATAAAACGGCTACCTCATTAGCTTTTACATATTGTGGAGAGTCAACTACTACAGACATTCCTCGAGTTACGACCACAATTGAGCCCAAAATCTGTGTTGCTAAGTGAAACCTTTGTTAAGTGAGCTTGTCCCATTTTACGGATTTTCTTGCCACCGTTGTTAATCGTTGCATTTGTTCAGTTAGTAAAACGCTTGTTCCCCACTGACTTTTACGTGTCAGAAGTCGCAAAAGGGGATCGTATGACTCCAGGACCCTGCAACCGTCGTAAATATGAACCACTTGCCAAGCATACAAATTTTGATCATGTGACCATGGGGATGGCTGCAGTGGTTGTGTGAAAAATGGACGTAAGTCAGTTTTTTCAGGGCCAGTCTTAATTTTGAAGGGTCACTAAATGCACCAGAGGTGGGTTCCTACCAGTTCGCACCTATTCGGTAGAACCAGATCGTCAAATCTACCGAACCGGTTAGAAGAGATTCCACCAGTGGACCCGGAAAGCAGGCCACACCTACAGAAGAGGTTCCAAAATTTTTTTGAAACCCACCACTGGTCCTTGGATATGATTATTCTACACTATCATGCTCCTATTTATAAAACTCAGGGCCTCTGTGAAAGGCAAGGATGACGACTGCGTTTGTGGTGCAATCAGAACATTGCGTGTCTTGAAGTTGTTTTAACGCAAACCAAAGATGCCTTTTAAAAAACAAGTTTACATCCTATTCTTATGCAGGCCAGTGCTGTGTGGGAGGTAATTTAAGGTGGTTCTGACAAGTGTCGTCGGCATCTTCATATCCGGTCACATGGGCGGCAAAGCCACTCCCATCCGGTCACATGGGCAGCAAGCCACTCCCACAAAGGAGGCCACACCCACAGAGTAGGTTCGAACAATTTTTGAAACCCACCACTGAAATGGACTGTTGTAAGTCAAAGACTACTGATAGTGGTCAGCTGTAATAGGAAGTGGGTATGACTTTTCGAAACAGAAGGAAGAACTTTAGCCTAGATAATGGTTTGGCAAGTGAAATCTGAATCTGAAGAGAGGTGGGGACGGAGACAATTCCACAGGAAAAAAACCCTCTCTAGTTTTCAGCAGAGTAAAAGGAAGGGGAGAGGCATTTTCAGATTTGCAAGATTCTGTTACTGTAAGAGATTCTGTTACAATATTGTAACCTTACAATAAATGTAATGTTAGAACTCATAACTGTTACTTCTAGTCTGGACTGTTTATGGAATATTCTGATTCCGGTGCCACAATAACACAGCATGTTTCAGGTACAGATAATTTACTTTGGATCTCTCCGTCCCCTTTCTCAATACAAATAATCACAGGAAAACCTAGAGGACTAACCAAAAAAATAAAACAGTTGATTTACAGAGTGTAGAGAGAGTAGAAACTGGGCGGAATTGGTAAAAGAAGGAAGGATCTAACGCCTGATATGCTTGTCCAAGCCAATAATTAGTGCTGTTGTCTGTCCAAACCTTAATTAGTCACACTAATTAAGATGGCATCTTTAGAAAGTGAATGGAGCTGAATCCAAACAAGGCAGCAAAATAACGTTCGAACTTCTTTGTAGTATTTTTATCCAACATTCCTCTCTCATGTTGCAACGCATGGTTTAGCTTGAAAAGCCATCATCTTCTGTACTACGTGCTTTAGGCCACCTTATTTGGCTGACCAGTGCCTGCGATGGCTTCATGAAAGGCAACCACATCCCAAGAATGAGCAGTTTGTTGAGAAAAGTCATCATGTACAATCCTTTAGGCACAGTCTCAAAATATCTGTCTCTCTCGGATTGACTATATTCAAAATAAATATGGGTCTAGGAAATTCCAGATAGCTTATGATTAAGACCAGAAATGATACAAATTGTTTATAGTTAGCCTAGCAAGGAGGAGCTAAGCTCAATTCAAAGACGTTATTAACTTTCTACTTTCTATTTAAGTGTATTTTAAACTGTTTTTGTTAAAGATTTATACCTTGTATTGGTTCTGGGAAGTCAGGGTGGGGGAAGGTTGGGGGGGTTGGGGGAGAGGGTGGGAGGGAGTGGAGTTTACTAAGTTGGAGGAGGGGTGTTGGATGATTGTATATGTATACTGCTATTTTTTTTCTTTTTTATGTATATTGAATTGTAATTATAAATACCATCGACACAAAAGGGAGTTTGCTCAGAAACTGAAATACACCAAGTGAATTAGAGGAAGAGTGGGAAGCAGAGGAGAGAAGAAAGATAGGAAGAGAGGGATAGGAGAGAGGGTGAAGGGGGAAGATGAGGTGTATAAGGAGGAGTGGTAAGGGGAGAGAGTAGAAGGAGAAAGGAAGGGGAAGTAGAGTAGAAAATAATCGAGGGAAGAAAGGATGTTGAGAGGGGGAGGAGAGAGGGGAAGAAAGTGTCAGATAAGGTATAAATATGATGTATGGAGAGCAGAAGAGCCAATAACTTGGTTTTTCTTTTTTTTTCTTTGGTAGTTGATGGTATGATTAATTGATGTAAGTACTTAATAATACAACATGATATTGACTATGTAATAGTATACATGTGATTATATATGCTAAGAAAATGGAAAATAAAAACTTTCTATGCGAAAAAAATATATCTGTCTCTCTTCTTGATCATCCAAGGGTATCATATGTAATTTTTTAAAAAATGTTATCTTTTTAAATGAGCAGTTGTGCAAATTAACGTTATTTTAGATTACCTTATAAGGTGCTTCCAACAGATAATATGATCAACATTCAAAAGTATCCATCACTGCTATAAAGCAATGCTAGAATAACATGTCTATAAAAATAGAACTGTTAACATGCCATCCAGAAAGATAAGAGGTAAAACGGTTTAAAACTATTTGTATATTAAAACTTACCCGCCCTGAAAATCAAAGCAGATTATGAAGCATTGCAGTTATACAAATTAACACAATGAATAATATATATATGCAACTGCGAACATTGCAATCAATTATACAGTACTTCTTACATTTATGAAATGCTGAAAAAAATGTTCAATAAGGAACATGGCTGGATTATTACATGTCTCTCTGCACACTAATTGTATCATTATATTTCAACCACAAAAAGTGCTTGAAGTTATTAAACTTCAAACACATTTACAAATTTAAAAATCTTAACATTCTACGCAGCATATAAATTATGTGAAAAGACTAGCAAAAGTGGACGAATGTCTCATCATGTACTGTGAGATAGACGCAGATCCTTAAAATCAGAAACTCCCAAGATGAATGTAAGCATAGCCTAAATTCCCAGGACCTTTTGAGCTTTTGCTCCGTTCTAACACCAGTCCTTCTCATCGCTGTGCATTTGCTATAACATTACTTTTTTGAGTTTAAGTCTTGAAGGTCATTTACAATTTGAACTTTGAAAAGAAAATTCTACAAGCATAATAAATTGTAAAATTAAGAATATGAGAACAATTGTCTAAGAAATAAAGAATGGCGCAAATACGGTTCATCTAAAATCTCTACAAAGTCAAGAGGGGAAAAAATAACCTTCCAACTGAAGCAAAGAAGAATTCATTTATACCTTCCTTGGCAAAAGTTCCTATCATTGGAATGCTACCCCAGAGAACACTCTGCCCCAAATTTGTAATAACCCAGCTTATCTTGGTGAGGGAAAGCAGAAGGACAAATGTATCAGGAATCATAGAAAAAAACAGATTTTTGCTGGTACTAAACAAGTAGAACTTTTTGGTAAGGATCAGTAATTTATTTATTGCCCAAAATAAATAACAAGGCAAAGCAGTTAATACAGTATTTTATAATGTGATCAAGGAGTGCATCTGAAAGCAATTTAGTGCTGTATACCAGTTGAAGTTTCCAACGTGACCCGTCAAAACCGCGGTCGACAAAAGCGCACTCGCCGAAAGCGCGTACGTGACGTCATCACAGCGCGACGAAAAAAATTAAAAATTGAAATAAAAATAAAATTAAAGCAAGCCAATTCACATAAAGGTAAGGTTTAGGTTTAGGTTTAGGTTTAGGGTTAGGTTAAGGGTTAGGGTTAGGTTTAGGGTTACGTTAAGCGTTAGGGTTACGTTTAGCGTTAGGTTAAGGGTTAGCGTTAGGTTTAGCGTTATGTTAAGGGTTAGGTTTAGGGTTAGGTTTAGGGTTAGGTTTGGGGGGGTTAGGGTAAGGTTTTCGCTTTAATTTTAAATTTACCGCTCACAGCGCGATGTTTTCGTCGCGCTGTGATGATGTCACGTACGCGCTTTCGTCGAGCGCGCTTTTGTCTACCGCGGTTTTGTGGTGGAACCGTTTCCAAAGCCTCCTAGAAGACCTATCTAGATTGAATTGCTGATACCTAAATTGAAGGTAAATAATAAAAAAAAACCAATGATCACTTTGAATTTATCTAGTTATAGACCCACTTTTCATTCCCACAGTTCTCTCAAAAATGACAAAAACCCTCAAATTAATCCTGAGTGTAACTAGCAAAGACAACAGTGCCTTATCTATAAACTTTAAGAGCCATACTAAGTGAGTCTTATGGGAAGGTGGCCCATCACAACAAAATCAGAGCTTTTTATATACTTCCCTAACCACATGGGAATTTTGCCCTAGCAAAACCCCAGTCCGGTTTATGACCATATCACTACAAGAATTAAACAAGGACTGAAGTGATGGACCATCTTCAAAAGCTCAACCAATGCACTAAGATGCTCCAATTTGTCACCTCAATGAGAATAACAATAAGGCCTGATACTCTGTATGAGCTCTGAATGCTGGCTCCTTTAATTAAAAATCTGTTTTGTTCAAATACAGCGTGGCGCAGGAAATCTATAACTAGAGGAGGAAATCACTTCCGCATGAAGGGACAATGAGAATATCTATCTGAGGAAAACTCAGGTGAACTGTAAACACACACAGAAGTGTTTTAATGAAAATTCACTAGCCAGTCACAGTATCAATGAGGATGCACAATTCAGAACATTTACATGGTAGCATTCAATAAGCCCTTCGTTGCAGACCTATTTTTCTTTCAGATATGAAGAATGAAGAGAACAGAATGGCTGACGTATGAACTCAAGAAGTATAATGTTTAGGACGGACACATAAAAAATGCATATAAGCCCTGGTGGGTTTCACAAGGGCCTGAAAACATATCCCCCTCTGTGGGGCAGAGCACTGCATGAGCCCGTGGCACGTCAAAACCGCGCTGGTCAAAATCGCGGCGATAAAATCGCGGCGCTAAAGCCACGATGTCATCGCCGCGCGTCATCACCGCCACGACAACAGCGCGGCAACAGAAGGGCGCTTCAAAACGGCGCCGCGGCAGAAAGCTGACTTCATTTAAGGGAAGCGTTAGGATTAGGTTTAGGGGTTTGTTTTAGGGTTAGGTTTAGGGTTAGGTTTAGGGTTAGGTTTAGCGTTAGGGTTAGGTTTAGGGTTAGGTTTAGAGTACTAAGTGCTTGGGAATGCGCGATTTTGCCCTCCACGATTATGTCATCGCGGTAGGGTCGCGTTTTTCCCTAGTGCTTAGAATGGCGCGAATTAGTCTTCGCGCTTATGTCTCCGCGCAGAAGGGCTTCGCGGATTTGTGGTGGAACCGCATGAGCCAATCTAGAAATGATAAAGCTTGCCATAGTTGCCCACAGATGTTCAACTGATTTATTTATTTATGCGTCCAACTAATTCTAAACTATCCAGAGTCGCTAGCAAAAGTTGGATGCCAAAAGCATCAGACAAATAAATAAATTTAAATTAAAAAAAAAAGAAAGGTGGCACACTTCAGAATACAAAGTATCCCATCTATAAAATATTTATAATCAATGAAATGAGTAAGCACGGCTGGCACCAAGTTTACCACAATATGTTTTGACTAGTCCTGAAGAAAAACAATTTCTGCTCCAAGCTTTAACACCATTATCTTGAAATAACATTTTTCTTATTCTAATAGCAGTCAAAATATCGAATACCAACTTCTGGCTTAATTTAACTTCGTTTTTTTTTGTGTGTGATAGTGATATATAAACAGTTGGTAAATTCTTTTACGCTGTAAAAATATTCAGAATGAGATAAGTGATTTCACAAAGGTATGTCGTTATTAAACAGACAATCAAGAATGTAAGGGAATCAGGTTTATTGAAAAGAAAGAAATATTAATCGTAACTGAATATATGTTGTACAATGAAAGTGAGGTATCTAGTTATATTAGACGGAAAATCTGTGATTGCATATGTAATTGAGAATATGGATGCAAAAATACTTGTAACCAAACGACATGCTGTATGTAATGGATGAGAACTTTTTTATGTTGCTTTTTAATGCTTAAAAATAAAATAATAATTAAAAAAAATTACTTCATATTTTAAGATACTTACAACTTTCAAACCACTGAAAGAAAAATAATAAAATAAAAGCGTTTTTTGTCACTAGCAGAAGAATATGTTTAGTCTTTTGAATTCTGCCTTTTCAGATACACTTTGCCACTAATGTTTCTCTTTTGTAGTATCTGGGCTAAAAGCTGCAATTCCAAACATGCATTCTTAGTTTAAACAAATCTCATTAGATGAGGATTTTTCTGAAGGACCTACAGATCAGACAGCAAGTCTCTGCTAGCTTTAAAAAATTTTCCCAAAACAGCCATGAACTGGGTCAAATAGTCTTCCAACTTTTCTCATACTGGAATATTTATGTATGTCATTTAACTCTCTAAGTTGTAAAATGTTCCAGGCTACTGGGACAGTTGCTTAAGGATGCTAAATAGCGTAACAAGTTATTCTGATTTTAAACATTGTAATTAACCCTTAAATGGCCATTATGTTTTAACATGTATATAATACTGTTTCCCTGAAAATAAGACCTCCACAAATAATAAACCCAATCAGGCTTTTGAGCACATGCACTAAAATAAGCCCTCCCCTGAAAATAAGCCCTCCCTGAAAATAATGCAACATAGCAGTAGCCATGAGGTGACCACACTTGAAACCTTCTGCACCTCAAAAATAATAAGACCTCCCTGAAAATAAGGCCAAGTGCTTATTTTGGGGGGGTCAAACGAAAATAACTCCCTGTCTTATTTTCGGGACAACATGGTAAATATTATATCATATTTTCAAGATTAGCCAATAACAATCTGGTATTACAGTATCCAATTTTCTGCTATCTCCCAATATTCCACTGGCTATGGAATTGGTCACTTTCAAAAATTAGGTCTACGAATGTTTTTGGTGTTTATCTGAAATTTCTGAATCTTCCCACAAATCAGGAGAAATGTTTAAAATGATACTTCTAAGAACAACTTGGAGATGGCAAATTTAATACATTTACAATTTAATAATTGAAAAGAAAAGGGCTGCATTTTTCACTATACACAATCCAACAATAACTTGGACTTTGAAAGTTGTTTCAGACCATCAGCACCCAATGCTGATGGACCCGGAAAGCAGGCCACACCTACAGAAGAGGTTCCAAAATTTTTTGAAACCCACCACTGGTCCTTGGATATGATTATTCTACACTCTCATGCTCCTATTTATAAAACTCAGTGCCTCTGTGAAAGGTAAGGATGACTACTGCGTTTGTGGTGCAATCAGAACATTGTGTGTGTTGAAGTTGTTTTAACGCAAACCAAAGATGCCTTTTAAAAAACAAGTTTACATCTTATTCTGATGCATGCCAGTGCTGTGTGTGAGGTGATTTAAGGTGGTTCTGACAAGTGTCGTCGGCATCTTCATATCCGGTCACATGGACAGCAAGCCACTCCCATCCGGTCACATGGGTGGCAAGCCCCTCCCACAAAGGAGGCCACACCCACAGAGTAGGTTCGAACAATTTTTGAAAGCCACCACTGAATGGGATCTGAAGATTATTCCTTTTATGCAGTGCATGTAGACATTTAGAGAAAAGATCAATGGAATAGGCAGGAAGAGAGATGGAACAAGCTAAGGAAGTCTCTTATCCATGCAAGACAGGCAAAACGACATTTAGAAAGCATGAGGGGGAGGATAAATATGTTTTTTTTTCCTTTAAAGAAAATAGAACAATTTGCTGTTTAAAAAAGGACATGCAAAACAAGTGGGTAGGGCTGGCCTGAATTCCTACTGACCTGATCTTCCCACTCACCCTGGCAGACTGTGGTAACAGAGAAATCATAAAACATTATTGCCAAAAATAGTTGCACGTACCCTAAATAGCAAACAAACTTAAGAGCCCTTGTGATACACAATTGGAAGGCAGCCAATGAGTGAACACTGGACCATGTTCTGCTATTCCAACAATCTGGTTTAGAGATAAATAAGATTTTGCACGCTTATCCATTTGGGAGACGGGCTAAAGAAAGCTCATGATTGTTTGACACAGTGGAAGGAAAGGGTAAAGGTTAGCCTTTACCCTGTGAAAATGTACTATATGAAGCTTTTGATTCACTTTATTTTCAGTAAAATTTTGTGATCTTCCCACTATTCAATGTTTTTCTTTCCCCAGAGAGATGGGAAAGAGTCAGAGAAAAATGCTATTATGCTATTATGTTGAAAACATCTGTATTTCCCAAATAAGTACATAGAAGTTTTGGTTTTTTTTATTTCACACAAATTTGTGTGTATATATATATATATGCTCCTTCCCATATTTGGGTATACCAGGGGTTGTGACACAATAAATAAATATTTATTTCCCTGGCCTAGCTGATAAAGGAGGAGAGACTGTGGCTTAGTGGCTAACACAACTGCCTAATATGTAATACAGCCCAGGTTCAAATCCCAGTAAGGGTATGGCTAGCTGATGAGAGCTATAAATAGATCTATACTAGTCTCCCTTTATTTATTTATCAGCACAAATGCAACACACACACACACACACACACACACACATACACACACACACACACACTGATGTCTCCTTTTTAAAACACATACCAAAACTAATTCAACTTGCAACAAATAGAAAAAAACAAGAGAACTCTAAACATATTTTGCATTAGCTCTCTAAGCAGTTTACAGACTCGAACTGTTGATAGCCAGCAAGTAACAGAAGTAGCCTGTAGTGCTGCATTCTAACCACTGCACCACCATGGCTCAAATGGCGCTGGTGATTCAGCACATGTAATACCACTAGTCTCTAAGCCACATGGGTTGTCAGAGTGCTTCTGAGTACAATTCAAGGTGCTTATATTGATACTATATCCATTTTCACAATTCAAATCATTCTGTATCTGACATTACATTCTATATACTGCGTATCCTAGGAAAAGCAGAATTAGGACTGACTGCAGAGATTTAAGAAGTTAGAAAGCACCAGGATTGTGTTCTCTCATACAAAAAGGGCTTCCAGAATGGGGAATTTGTATGTAGCCCACTTTTACAAAATTGAAAAAGTACCTATATCTCAAATGCAGTGCCATTATTCAATATCCAAGCAAACTTTAAAAAAAAATGATGTAAATATCAGCTTTACACCCACACATATATCTAATTTTTGGCTCCCATAAACATTCTCCTCTCCCTCCCTAACAGTTCTGAAATCAACTCTACCCAACACACATGCCAAAATTCTAAGGCATGGCCAAAATGTATTTCTTTATCCCAACTGCTTCATTCCATCGTTCTTTAGAGAGAAAAAAAGCAATATTTGCCTTTCGACAAAACTCTTAAACAGTCTGTAATAGGAGAACGTAAATGAGCCCAGATCACTTACCACAAAGAAGGTGTTTTGTTAAAGGTAGCAATTACTGCTTATCGGCACAGAGTCTTTAGCGGGATGTACAAATCTGATGCAATTCTCGACGCAACGCTGTCTCTGGAGCAGCTGGTAGAATGTTAAGCCAGTTTTGGTGATAGTTCTGATGGAAGAATACGAACGCTATCTCCTTTCCACCCCATTCCCCATAGCTGAAATGTTAGTACTGAAACCGCAGTGCAAGAAACTCCTGTAGTTACGCGCCTTGTCTTGTGTGGGTTTGAGAAAACAAGAGGACTTCAGTTAAGATGCTGAGCCATTACTAATAAGATGAAAACTAAACAAACATATCGAAGTCCTGCTTAGCACTTGGATATGTTTGTTCTCTGATCTTATATTCTCTCTTGCCACGAACGAGTTACCTGCAGCTGCTTTATAAATGTTTATTTAATTCCATCTTATGTGAGTTTCATCAATACAAAATGCACATTAAGGGGACGAATGCATGTGGACAAACAACACGGGTAGTCCTCAAAGTTATGACGGACCTTCCCAGGGCTAATTAGGAACCAGTTTCAAAGATCCAATGGTTGTCCCTCCCACGTCATGTGACTGAATTTGGGGTGGGGGGGCTTGGCAACTGGCCCATATTTACAGCCTCTTGCAATGTCCTGCAGTCAGCTGACTGTATATTATGACTTTTTTTCTCCCCAGGAACTGTTTTTTACTTCCTATTGTCCTCTTTTGTGTGTGTGTGTGTGTGTGTTTAAGATTACCACACACCTCTACTGCATCACACAGGACTCCCTAGTCATCATTCTTCCCTTTCAAGATCGCATCCCAAGTCGTATACAAACTGAGTTGGGCCCAGCTCAGAAGCATGTGACAGAGGAATTGAAGAACAATTTTGCTGAAATTCTCAAGGGGTAGGACTTGTGCCTATAAATAGCAATAGCAGTTAGACTTATATACCGCTTCATAGGGCTTTCAGCCCTCTCTAAGCGGTTTACAGAGTCAGCATATTGCCCCCAACAACAATCCGGGTCCTCATTTTACCCACCTTGGAAGGATGGAAGGCTGAGTCAACCTTGAGCCGGTGAGATTTGAACAGCCGAACTGCAGAAGTGCAGTCAGCTGAAGTAGCCTGCAGTGCTGCATTTAACCACTGCGCCACCTCGGCTCTAAAGGCATAAAGATGCCTCTACTTTTAAATCTGTTCCATCTAAGTCCATCAAAACCACGTGCCACGTCCCCCGTAGCTCCTCCACCTTGACGTTTTAAAAGTTCTTGGAAAGAAGCTATAAACCGAAATGTTTTTGGCCAAACCAGAACTGAAAAGGGGGCAGAGGGAACAAGTTATTTTTTTGCTGTCAGGTATGAGTTAAATCTACCATTCAATGACAGAGTTTTTTTTCAAACTGTGGGCTGTGAGTACCAGGTGGGGGAAGAGACAGGAGTGATGATGATGATGAAGGAATTTGAAGGGAATTATAAAATTGGCAGGGAGTGTAAACATGGACAGCAGAACAGAACTTACAAAACCTGGATAAGCGAATCCCTGGATAGTCTAGCAGGATTCTGGCAGGGATCCAAGCTTAAGTATCTGTGATGTGTATGCCAGGGGTTAATTCCTGTCCAACTGGGGACATAGGTTCTGAAAGCTGTGGTACAAGGCTCTTGCCCTCAACGTGTGGTGTGCTATCTAGGGGTAGATAGCTGTTGGACTTCACTCCCAGCTGTTGGGAGTTCACTCTGGCTGGTTAAACCAGAAGGAGGGTTGAGATTTCCTGCTTCTATGGAGAACATGCCAATCAAGATAAAATGGGGCAGGGGAAGGCAACCAGGTTGACTTTCTTAAAAGTAGGGTGCAGATTTTCGGGGACTGGTCTGTCTCATTGAAGGAAATGGCTTTGAAGTTAGATGTTTGTTTCCACTGGGGGGGAAAAATGTAATTTGGGAGTGGAGTCCAGGTTCCACTCCTGTACTATTTTGTTTGCTCCGTAGATGGAAATGTGATGACTGATGTTAGATGGTATGTTGATTCTTGCCCAACCTTAGTCCCAATCACACCTTTGGTTGAGGTCAGGGGAGGGAGGGATCCTCAAAATTTTGTCATTTGGAGGAATTGCTGTGCTACAAACTCTTGTATGACTACATAAGCCCCAAAACAACTAATCAGCTTAGCTTGCTTGCCTGTGAGAAGGGACAGTACCATGAATGCAACTTCTGTCTTTAATTTGCCATCCCAACAATTCAGTGGTGGGTTTCGAAAATTTTTCGAACCTACTCTGTGGGTGTGGCCTCCTTTGTGGGAGTGGTTTGCTGGCCATGTGACCTGGTGGGAGTGGCTTGCCGGCCATGTGTTTTCTCTCTCTCTCTCTTTCCTTCCTTTTGTCTCTGTCCCTTTTTCCTTTTTTTCTTCCATCTCTCACTTTTTCTTTCTTTCTTTTTTCTTTCTTCCTTCCTTCCTTCCTTCTCTCTCTCTCTCTCTCTCTCTCTCTCTCTCTCTCTCTCTCTCTCTCTCTCTCTCTCTCTCTCTGTCAGTGGTGGGTCTCAAAATTTTTTGGAACTTCTTCTGTAGGTGTGGCCTGCTTTCTGGTGGAACCTCTTCTAACCGGTTCGGTAGATTCGACGAACCGGTTCTACCGAACTGGTGCGAACCCACCTCTGCAAAAATTGCTGTGCCCTTCCTGTCAAGTTAACCCTCCTGAGTTCCTTCACCACTCTCCACTGTTCACACTCCCAGTCTAGTTTGCCCAACTCTATCCTCTTAATTCATTCATACCTAGTTTTATATCTTCAATGTGCTCACTTTCCCTCTCCATCCTACAGAAATTGTACTGCTTCCTGCTTTATTCTACGGGAGCGTATATCAGTTCTCCTCAGAGTCACCCCCTCTAGCCTCCTGAGAAAGTAGCTATGGGATCGATCTCTTCCTCAATATATTTTTTTTTAATCACAGGAGCAAGGTTTTTTGTCAAAACAAAATAAGGTTATCTCTACTTCATATGAAAGTAACTGGGTTCTAAGAAGCCCAGATGTTTTCTATGGAATAAAAATGGCAGGCTGCTCTTAAAAACTACTTCCCTCACTTTTGAATAAAAATAAAATAAATCATTGGTGTTTTGTTGGCACGGAAGAGATACCTATAAGTCTGCCTGTCCTATGCCAGTTACACATTACTGCAGGACACAAAAATAAGAGGGGCTATTATATGTGCTTTCTACTATAGCAACTAATTACTCTTCCAAGTGGCTTTTAATTATATTCAGCTATGTCTCCTTACTTTCCTCAATACACACCTGCTTACAGGCTTACATAAGCCATGATTTGCCCAGCACAAAAGGCATTAACTCAAATTTGGAAGTCCTCTGGTTATTTTCTCTATAACAAATCAATGGACCCCAGGTGTTTTCATTTGCGGCTATAAATTTGCATTCACAACCTTTCGAATTATAAGGTATACAGTCTTTTTAATAGAAACAACATGCCTTTGAGTACTCTTGGGAATAAATTTATCTCTCGGATTAAAAAGCTCCTTAGTTCCAAATTCCACAAATTTATAGTACCAAATAATTCAGAAATCATGAAGAACAATGTTCAGCCAAATGAGTGATTTCTGAATCTACAATCTTATATTTGGGATATGAATGTAGTGCTCCAAATGATGTAATTTCCCAAAGAATGGTTTTTAGCATTACATAACTTTTTCCCACCAGGGAATGGAGGAGAAGAGCATCCCTTTCCTTTGGTTGTATACAACAGCTCAAGAGCAAGGTATATAGAAATCGGAAGGTTAATTTCTATATGCCTTGTTAAAAAGAAAAAATGTGAATTAAGCTGATGAGGCAAATGGTTATCTTAGACATATGCTTCTTTAAAAAAAAATTGAATTCCCCAAACTTCATATAAAATCTATAGTGGTCATTACTATTTGGTGGGTTTCTGGTTGCAGTATTTTTTTTATAATTAAAAAACGCATTTCAAACACCAGAAGTGGTCAACATCATCTAATTAATACAGTCAACCTGAGCAAGCAATAAGTGATTACTTGCTACTCTATGTATAATGTACCAGGCTTTCTCGCTATATATCACAGGATATATATTTCTGATATGTTTTATGCAATAGATCTGAGATGAAATAATTTATTTTGTATTAGAAACTATAGAAACAAGAATAAGTGTTTCAGACTCATTCCCAATGCAGTTATGATACACAGTCCCGTACATAGTATAAAAAACAAGCCACAGGTTAAGAACATTTTTAAAGGTACATCAATTCTGCAAACTGGATTTTAAGTGGTGTTTTGTGTTCACTTACACTCACTAAAGCCTATAGACTTCAGCAGGTGCACAGAATTGGATGCAGAATTAAACACGTATAACCTTTACAAAAGCAGCAGTATATATATAAGACTATAAAATCACTTCAGGAGTAAAATCTTACGCAGGACAGTTTATAGGATTTGTTGAATTCAATGGTGATAATATATTTCATCACAGGAATAAGTCTATAGTACCCAAATGACATTTTCTGCTTTAATCTAGTGGGGGGGGAAATGCAGTTTAAGCTTTTCTTATCTAGATTACTCCATGTATCAACTAAATAATTTATCTCTCAGTGGAAAAGATCTAATCATTCTAACATGTGCCTAAATCACAGCAAATAAGCACTTCCACCAAAGAACGTGAAAGCAGTTCATTAAAAAAATTGAGTTTGAAACCAGACATATTTTCCCTTCAGGCTTTATAAAGATCGATTGAACAATACAGATTTGTATAGGTAACAAAGTTCCTTCCTAAAGGTACATATAGCGTAACGGTATTCCATCTTGACCGGGAATAATTGTACAGAATGTATGAGGAAAAAAAGTAGAGATCAACAATACTGTATAATAACTGAGCAACAACTTAAGTTTCAGTTCAAGATGCATCCATTTATATACTGTAAAAGAATGGAGGGATTTCCTTACTTGTAATCTGAAAATGTTCTGAATAGCATATGTTCAAGTCATCTAGAATATTCAGGAAAAAAAGGGTAAGGACAATATGCAGAGACTGGAGAAAGGAGATGAGGAAGCAGCAGGGTGCTTCAAAGTCAAAGCAGATATAACTATTATCACAGGTTTCCCTTTTCTTTTCTGCAGCAATGGAAACCACTGAATGAAGACTGGGAAGAACTTACGTAAAGCACCAACAATTTGCAAACAATTCCTAAATTTAAAAGCAAGCTTCAAACTCAGAAAGGTCCTAAGGGAAGGGAGTGCTGAAAAACATTTGAAAAGTTTATTGTTGTCATCCCTTGAAGAGGCTGTAATGGTCAGAAATTGGCCGGGAATTTTAAATCTGCTGTCTCAATAACCCACCTACCCAATTTGAGAGAGGAAATGTTTTTCCCTAAAAGGATGCTTTAAAATCTCCATGATGAAATAGGTTCTTTCTTTTGTACTTGTACTTCTTGTACTTGACGCCTCTTCACCCAACGTGGGTATAGGCGACTTCCATGGAAATTTGACGCCACTGTATACGGCGATCTATTTTCTTTTAAACAATACCAATCTAGATCATCAGATCTCCTCTCAGAAAAGACAATTAGGACTGACAAGGAAAGAAACCAGACTTTGACAAGAGTAATACGGAGAAAGTGAGAGACACTTTTGAGTTAGGGTTTAATATTTATGCATTTGTTCATACAGCAAGTCAAATATTAATTGCTCCCAACGCAAAACCTGCCGGCTACCAATAACTTTTAACATTCGTTTAATGCGCAGAACCCGTTTTACTCATCGAGAAGCTAACTGGCTGAAGAAAAGATCTGACTATTTTTGACAGTGTAAATAAAGTAAGAGGCTGTTTAACTACATGTATTTAACATGCGGGGATGGGGGAGGGAGGTATTTCGAGAAGGCTTAATTAGAATAGACATCTGTCTCCAGCGGGATGAGTTCTCTGGCACGGAAGGAAGTTGTACCTGGCTTTAAGCAAACCAATCACAACACGCCACTCCCAACCGCAACCCCAAAAATAAGCAAGACTTCTGCGAAATGAATTAATACGTGGATTAATAGGCTGGCAAACCAATCACAACACACCACTCCCAACCGCAACCCAAAAAATAAGCAAGACTTCTGCGAAATGAATTAATACGTGGATTAATAGGCTGGCACCCACCGCACAAAAGCCATTTGTAGGATCGCCCAACATTTCTCTAGGCAAGGCCAAGCCGTGCAAGGGCACCGCGCATCTCGCCACACCTTGGCCAGCCCAGACGCCTTCACCCATGTTGGGAAAGGTTCTACATTTGTCAAGAGGGTGAAGGAGGAAAGAAAAAAGGGGGGGGCATCAGGGGGCTTGAAAATCCTGGCTTGTTGTCCAAGCCCGGCTTGTTGCCCAAGCCCGGCTTGTTTGTCCAAGCCCGGCTTGTTTGTCCAAGCCTGGCTTGTTGTCCAAGCCTGGCTTGTTGCCCAAGCCCGGCTTGTTGCCCAAGCCTGGCTTGTCTCTGTTAAGCAGCTGGTTGACCCAACACTCCCGATTCCGACGTCTCCGTCCAAGAAAGTCTCCGAAGAGACCCCCTAGCCTGAATAAAGAGATGCCAAGAGGGAGGAAGAGAGGAAGGAAACAATGGATGGAAGAGAGGGAGAAAGTGGCGTGCAGGGAACGTCGGAATGTGTCTCACCACCACCCCACCCTGCCCCGAAGTCACCCGCGCCAGCTGCGCCTTCCAAAGCTCCCTTCTTACCAGGCTCCTGGGGCTGCGCGCTCCCTCCTTTCTCTCGCTCGCACCGCCGGATCCCTGCGTGGGGATCGGCCGGCGACGGACGACTCCGCTCGGGGGCTCCTGCTCTCTCTCTCTCTCGCAGGAGCGACCAGGCTCCGCTCCTCTTGGGCAGCAGAAGAGAAGGGACCGCGGGAAGGGCGAGAAGCGGCAGCCGGAGAGGAAGCAAAGCTGCGGAGTCACCCAGCAGGAGGAGGAGGAGGAAGAGGGGAAGGGAGAGAGGAGAAAAAGAGGGAGAAAGAGAGAAGTTTTCAAGGCAGCAGCGAAAGCGGCTCCGGTGCCTCGGAAGGGCCGCGCTCAGTGCCCCATCGGCGCGCTCACCGCCCCGGGCCCCCCTCGGGAAGCGCTGCCTAAGCGCCACAACCTCCGCGCAGGTTTACGCTCCGCCGCGGAAAAGAAGCAGCGCTTTGAAAGCCGCTGCCAGGGCAGAATGGATTAAGAGGCGGGAACCACAAGCCGGCCCGGGAGAAGGGGTGGCGGGGGAAGGGGGAGGTGGCCGCTCCGAGGGAAAGCCTCCAAACTTCTGCCGGGCTCCGCGCTTGCCCGTCTCTCACCTGGCCGCGGGATCTCTTCTTTCGGGCGCCGCTTGCAGGAGAAGGAAAGCTCCCTCTCTCCAAAACCAACCGGGGCTCGGCCGGGAAGGGCTTAGCGCCTCCCGCAGCAGCGCCGCATTTGGTATGTCCCGCCACACACAAACATACACACTCCACCCCGCACGCACACACACACACACAGACAGACACACACTTACACAAGCCGCTTTGCCAGGAAGTTACCAGGAAGTCCCGAACTCACCAAAGTGCGCTTAGCTGGCCCGAGGGAGCCGAGTTGGCCTCTCTCCGTCTGCGGGGAATCAAATCGCGTTGGGCGGCCCAGGAGGAACGGGAAGGATCGCCCCCCCCCCACACACGCGCCCTTTGAATGTAAATGCACCCCTGGCACTTTTTCCCCCGCTGCTGGCGCAAATAGCAATAGTTAGGCTTATATGCCGCTTCATAGGGCTTTCAGCCCTCTCTAAGCAGGTTTACAGAGTCAGCATATCACCCCCAACAACAATCCGGGTCCTCATTTTACCCACCTCGGAAGGATGGAAGGCTGAGTCAACCTTGAGCCTGGTGGGATTTGAACAGCCGAACTGCTGAACTGCAGTGCTGAATTTAACCACTGCGCCAGCTCGGCTCAGTTTCCAAAACGGGAAGGCTGTCCCGAGCGCAACGGGGAGCGATTCTGGGGAGGATCGTCTGTATTCCACCTACTCGTGTTAAGAGGATTTCGAGAGAGAGAGAGAGAGAGAGAGAGAGAGAGACACACACACACACACACACACACACACACACACACACAGGATACAGGGTAGAGATAGGAACTCAGACCGTGGTTTTTCCCCCCCCCCAAAAAAAAGTGGGTGCTGGGAGAATTGGGTGGTGTTCCATAAGGTGGAGGGGAGTCCTATAGTATAGCCTTTATTGTCACATCATGAATACAATGAAATGGGTGCAAATTGTGCAAATACAACCAATTTTCTGTCACTAAAACTTTTGATTCAGGGGTTCTGGGGATTTAAAAAAAAAAAAATTAATAGGTTCTGTAGCGTGGATGTTTTGAACCTGATCCAAACCACTCAATTTGTGTGTGTGTGTATGTATGTATGTATGTATGTATGTATGTATGTATGTATTTAGAGTCACAACCCCTGGTATGCCCAAATATGGGAGGAAGTTCACTGCTTCCATTCTCTGTCTATCGGCTCATCACAAGAGACCATCCAGACAGAAAGCCATTATTTTTACTGTTGCCTTTGTTACATTTGTGTTGCATTTGTGCTGATAAAAAAATAAGGGGAGACTAGTATAGATCTATTTCAAGCTATTTAGCTCTCATCAGCTAGCCAAATCCAGTAAGGGTGTGGCTAGCTGATGAGAGCTAAATAGCTTGAAATAGATCTATACTAGTCTCCCTTTATTTATTTATCAGCACAAATACAACACACACACACACACACACATACATACATTTATATATATTGTTGTTGTATTTGTGCTGATAAATAAATAAAGCACAAATACACCAAAATGTAACAAAAAGGCAACAGTAAAAATATTGGGTTTCTGCCTGGATGGTCTCTTGTGACGAGCCGAAGGACAGAGAATGGAAGTAGTGACCTTCCTCCCATATTTGGGCATACCGGGGGTTGTAAAAGAAATCATATGTGTGTGTGTGTGTGTGTGTGTGTGTATTTACCAACAGTGCTGTTACAGGTAGCCCTTGACTTACAACAGTCCATTTAGTGATCGTTTGAAGTTACAACATTGCTGAAAAAAAGTGACATGCTTGTTTTTCACACTTACAACCAGTGGTGGGATTGAAATAATTTAACAACAGGTTCTCTTCCCTAATGACCAGCTGGGTAGGCGTGGACCAGTGGTCATGTGACTGTGTCAGTCAGGTCGATGGGCGCTTCGCCTTAGCTGTTACAATGGTAATAAGGGTTAACCGGAGAGGCAGTTTCTGTAAGCAATAAAGATGAGGCTAGAAACAACACCAGAATGTTTCCTTCCTGCCTTCCTTAGAGGATTAGCCCTGTAAAGTGGGGAAAAACAAAAGGAGATTTCTTCCAACAATCGGTTCTCTGAACTGCTTAGAAAGTTACCAACCGGTTCTCCCAAATAGGTGCGAACTGGCTGAATCCCACCACTGCTTACAACCATTACAGCATCCCCCTGATCATGTGATGAAAATTCAGATGCTTGGCAACTGACTCATATTTATGACTGTCGCAGTGACTTGGGGGTCATGGGATGACCCTTCGCCACCTTCTGACAACCATAGTAAATGGGGAAGCCAGATTCACTTAACCACCATGCTAACTAATATCACAAGTTGAGCCGAGGTGGCGCAGTGGTTAGGGTGCAGTACTGAAGGCCACTTCAGCTGACTGTTATCTGCAGTTCAGTGGTTCTAATCTCACCGGCTCAAGGTCAACTCAGCCTTCCATCCTTCCAAGGAGGGTAAAATGAGGACCCAGACTGTGGGGGCAATTTGCTTACTCAATTTGCTAAAAATCTGTAAGGGCTGAAAGCTCTATGAAGCGATATATAAGTCTAATAAATAAATAAATAAGTGCAGGGATTGACTTAACAGTGGTGTCAAGAAAGGTGGTAAAATGGAGCAAAACTCACTTAACAAATGTCTCACTTAGCAATAGAAATGTGGGGCTCAGTTATGGTTGTAAGTAGAGGGCTGGCTGTATTTGGTGATGCATTAAACCACACAGACAGGGAAAGGACTGCTGTCTGCAGTCTAATTCATTTTATAGGCCTGCCATATTTGGGCTGCAAAAATCCCATGGCACAGCTCTTTTAGCCCAGTTCTGTGCTCACGCATTTGAAGGTTATCACTGAAATCAATACTTCTAGGAAGATGCGTATGGCAGTTTTCCTCAACCCAGACATCCTCCAATATAACAACTGGAGCAGATGTGCTATTGATCATGATGCTATCCGTTCAGCGGTGTCCAATTCCCTGCGGTTTTATGGGCCAACTTTCTTCACATTTTCTTTTTTTAAATTTTTTTTAACCTGTAAATTGTATTATTTATTGTGAACTGAACCCTAGCCCTTCATTTAAATCAAGAGACCATAATGCTTCAGGACATCTGTGCATTTAGAAATCTTTCCCTCAACATTTTTCTCTGCTTGCTTTCGAAGTTTCATAAGCTGTTTCTTCTTGGTATAATGAACCTTGGCCTTCTCTTTGCGCTTCTCTTCCAAAGTGGCTGTGATGGCCTGGTACTTTTTAAAAATTTTTTATTGTTTTTATTACACACAAAAAAGGGAAAAAAAGAATCATCTTTCGTTACATCTTGTAGAAAGCGTGTCCATTGGTTACAAATACATTTTGTGCGTTTCTTTCACAATCATTACATATACTTCATTCAAATTAAGTTGTACATTTTAGAATTTAGGTATTTTACTACCACTGTATTTGATTACAGTTACTTAAACTTGTTTTTATCTAAAATCATTTATATTTAAAGACACAGCCGCCTACCGAGGTGGCGGTGAGCCGAGGTGGCGCAGTGGTTAGGGTGCAGTACTGCAGGCCACTTCAGCTGACTGTTATCTGCAGTTTGGCGGTTCTAATCTCACCGGCTCAGGGTTGACTCAGCCTTCCATCCTTCCGAGGTGGGTGAAATGAGGACCCAGATTGTGGGGGGCGATATGCTGACTCTGTAAACCGCTTAGAGAGGGCTGAAAGCCCTATGAAGCGGTATATAAGTCTAAGTGCTATTGCTATTGCTATTGCTATAGTTCAAATCTCACCGGCTCAAGGTTGACTCAGCCTTCCATCCTTCCGAGGTGGGTGAAATGAGGACCCAGACTGTGGGGGAAAGCCCTATGAAGCGGTATATAAGTCTAACTGCTATTGCTATTGCTAGTTCAATTCGCAGAATTCTCATTACTGGTCCTTAGAGAAGGCTACTGTTACTCAGTTGCAAAAATCTAGACAATAGCCCAATGGCACAGCAGAGATTAATATGTTCCTCTATGCCAGGCATGCCAAACTCAATTTCATTGAGGGCTGCATCAGGGTTGTGTTTGACCTCGGGGCAGGGGGAGGGACAGCTCGACGTCACTCATGTTGGGGTGCCTGTAGTGGCCTGAGGGCTCCTGAGCTCTGTTTCCAGCTGCAACAGCTTCCTGCAACCCTCTGCCAGAGAAAACGGATCTTGCAAGGGTTGAAGAAAGCCCTCCTTTTGCTGGTAGAGGCACCGCAGCAGTGGTGGGTTTCAAAATTTTTTTGAACCTACTCTGTGGGTGTGGCCTCCTTTGTGGGAGTGGCTTGCCGGCCATGTGACCTGGTGGGAGTGGCTTGCCGGCCACGTGTTCTCTCTCTCTCTCTCTCTCTCTCTCTCTCTCTCTCTCTCTCCTTCCTTTTGTCTCTCTGTCCCTTTTTCCTTTTTTTCTTTCATGTCTCTCACTTTTTCTTTCTTTTTTCTTTTTTTATTTATTTCTTTCTTCCTTTCTTTCTCTTTCTCTCTCTGTGTGAGTCTGTGTGTGTGTGTGTGTGTGTGTGTGTGTGGTGGGTTTCAAAAAATTTTGGAACCTCTTCTGTAGGTGTGGCCTGCTTTCTGGTGGAACCTCTTCTAACCGGTTCGGTAGATTTGGGTCAACTGGTGCGAACTGGTAGGAACCTACCTCTGCACCGCAGGCCAGTCCTTCACTGTTTCCAGGGCAGCAGCACATGCCAGATCTAAGCACCCCCGAGCCTTGAGTTTGACACCCCTGCTTTATGCCATCTAGTAGTCATCCAGTTTTTGCAGAATATTCGGAAAATGGCTAATTTTGGAAAGGCTGCTACGCCTACATCCTAGGAGAAAGTCCCACTGAACTTTCCCTAAGACATTCCTGTTGTGGCCCAGCAGGATCCGGTTGAGCTGCTGATGGACTCGGATAGCGAGGAACCATATGAGTCTGCTCTGAACGATGTGGAGGACCCTGGGCAGGGTTCAGACTCAGAGCAGGGACCAGAGAGGCTGATTGGCCACTATGAGGCACAGTGAGGAGGATCAAAGGGAGTTTGTCCTTGATACCAGATTGAGAAGGGCTGAGAAGCGGAAGCAGCAACTCCGTAGGCAGACTCACAGAAGATAATTAAGCACAGGTGGTTGTGGATTGGCCCCTCCCAAGAGAGTTTATAGCTGAGGCGTTGGGAGGGGACATTTGCAGGAAACAACCGCTCGAATTAGTAGTGAAGAAAATCTGTCTGTATTCTAGCCGTGTCTGTTCGTTTGGATTATCTGCGTTATCTTCATTTGAGCTATCTAGGTTGCTGCCGAGCTGCTATTGAAAGTGAGTTGCCTGGGCTCTCAGCCAAAGGATTCGTTATCTCAGTAATTAAACAGTGGCAAACAGCCAAGCCTGTGTTCTGGTTTATTCGCAGGCCGGGAGGCGGTCAGAACACACTCCTAAATAGATATGTCTGGAATTGTGCTATAAACCTCACATATTACAGATAAAAAGATATATAGGGAGTTCTTTTGATACCTTTAACCTTGGTTTCGCAATTCCCAAGAAGATGCTGTCTGTAATCTGATGCCATTACAGGGACCCCTCAAGTTTAATAGGACTTTATCCCAGGTAACTGCATAGAACAAAGTATGTTTCAAATGCATCTCTTAGGCCCTTTTCTAATAAATCTCTCAAAGCACTGAACACCCTGTTCTATAATAGCTTAAATAATAAACCCTTCAGGATTGACATAACTAATATCCTAATCAGTGTTTGAACTACTGGATGGGAGTCGAGTGGCAGAGAAATATCCTTTGGGCTTCACTTAACAGAAGGATTACCATTTTTCATATAATCTTTGTAAAAAGAAGGGAACGCCTTCAAATCAATGGGTTTTTGGGGGGAGTGGAATCAGAAAAAAAAATAGAACAATGGGGAAATCATCACCATCATTTATTAAAATCATGCCACTTGGTTCCCAAAATATGAATCAGATTTTAAGGCATCTTGGGGATGGCACTGAGATTAACCCATCTGAGAATAACAAGCAGTCTGCCGGCTCTTACATTTATTGTTGCCAATAGATTTTGATATGGATCTTATTTCTTGTCAAATGTTCGTCTTTCGACCAGCACAATATTATCTCTGTCTTGCAGAACTCTCTTCTGATATTATTAAAAAGCAACGAACAGTTGCAAACTGTCAGCTATTTCATTGCGGCGCATACACTTTGCGGGTGATGTTAGTGTGACACTTTGCTTTTGAAATATTTTCATGACTTTGAGAAAGCAAGGCATAGGAACGCGTAAGACGTGTGTTTGTGAAAGAGACAGAGAGAAGAAACAGCTTCGGGGGGAAAATGTTGTAACTTCAGTAGGATGCTATCGCTACATACCTGTAGGGGTATATCTGTATACCCATCTTCCAGAGGTGCGATCCTGCTGGTTTAACAACCGGTGATCTCACACTGTGCGTGCGTGCACAATTTTAAAGAAACTTACCTTCTGCATTACTGCTGGGGCGCAGCAATCCGTGGCACGACAAAACCGCGAAGCCCTTATCCGTGGAGACATAAGCACGTCGCTAAAGCCGCGACGTCATCACCGCACATCATCACCGCTGCAACAACAGCGTGGCAACAGAAGGGCGCTTTAAAACGGTGCCGTGGCAGAAAGCCGATTTCAATTAAGGTAAGGGTTAGGATTAGGTTTAGGGGTTTGTTTTAGGGTTAGGGTTAGGTTTAGGGTTAGGTTTAGGGTTAGGTTTAGGGTTAGGTTTAGGGTTAGGCTTAGGGTTAGGCTTAGGGTACTGAGTGCTTGGAAATGCGCGGATTTGCCCTCCGCGATTATGTCATCGCGGTAGGGTCGCGTTTTTCCTTAGCGCTTCGAATGGCGCGAATTAGTCTTCGCGCTTATGTCTCCGTGGATAAGGGCTTTGCGGATTTGTGGTGGAACCGCAGCAATCCACTCTGCTGCCTGAATCAGCTGAGAAGATATGGGTTAGTAAAGCACAGGGGCCGGGGGTGGGGGGCTACCTGATCATTGGAGCTACTGTGTCAGCCTCTGTTTTGCTGCTTGCTTTTTGGCTGCCAATGAAACGGGGAGGGGGGGCATGGTATTTGGGAGTGGGAATTATTCTGTACAGGAGGATTGTTAATTGGGAGTTGTTCTCACCACCTACTGCACAAGTGGAAAGGAGAGGAGTTTCCCGCCAAGGCCAACTGTCCGGCATACCAACCTGATCATGATTTTTGAAGAAGTCTCCCACCTGACAGCTGTGGAGATATTGGATTGGACTAAGGGCTGGGGTTACCAAGGGGAGGGGAATGGGTCATGTATAGATATCTAATGCTTTCGTGCGATTTTGCTCAGATCCAGCTTTGCTTAGCTTCTATTTACTTATAACCAGTAAAAGTACTCTTAAGAGCCGAGGTGGCGCAGTGGTTAGGGTGCAGTACTGCAGGCCACTTCAGCTGACTGCTAGTTCAGCAGTTCGGCTGTTCAAATCTCACCGGCTCAGGGTTGACTCAGCCTTCCATCCTTCCGAGGTGGGTGAAATGAGGACCCAGACTGTGGGGGCGATATGCTGAAAACCGCTTAGAGAGGACTGAAAGCCCTATGAAGCGGTATATAAGTCTAACTGCTATTGCTATTGCTATTAATTCTGCAAAATGGAGTTGAGTGGTTTCTTTCTTGGTTATTAAGTGAAGCAGCCCTGACATACTGGTTCACCCGAACTGGTCCGAACCCGTAGAATTCCCCCCCACCCTGCCATCTTCCCAGGAAAAGACCAAGTAGAAGGCATATGGAAAGTGGTATCACAGTTTTCCTTCTGATGAATTGGTGTTTGGGGATTGATTAAGCCTAACCAATGTCCGTTTTTGAACTGGTAGTTCCTCCTTGTTACAACCATTGGGTGGGAGGGCTTTCAGGTGGGGGCTAATCCTCATGTTTCTCTAACAGGCAGAAAAAAATTCTCCACCAACTCTTTTTTAAATGCCACGCCCTTATGATGTTGCCTTTGTCTTATCCCCAGCAGAAGAAGCTTAAAATCCCTTTTTTCTTTCTTTCCACGTTTAATGTAATGGTTTCTTTTTCTTCACAACACAGCTTTGCTATGGGCATGACCCAATGGTGGGTTTCAAAAATTGTCCGAACCTACTCTGTGGGTGTGGCCTCCTTTCTGGGAGTGGCTTGCTGCCCATGTGACCGGATGGGAGTGGCTTGCCGCCCATGTGATCGGATATGAAGATGCCGACGACACTTGTCAGAACCACCTTAAATTACCTCTCACACAGCACTGGCATGCATAAGAATATGATGTAAACTCATTTTTTAAAAGGCATCTTTGGTTTGCGTTAAAACAACTTCAACACACGCAATGTTCTGATTGCACCACAAACGCAGTAGTCATCCTTACCTTTCACAGAGGTAGACCGAGTTTTATAAATATGACCATGATAGTGTAGAATAATCATATCCAAGGACCAGTGGTGGGTTTCAAAAAAATTTG
>NW_028261396.1:1886560-1929060 GCF_051295495.1 Thamnophis sirtalis
TCTGAGAATTAAAAATCCACAAGTCATAAAAGGGCCATCATTCCCCATGTCTGCTCTTCTATATAAAGTTGCAATCGTCTTCTAATACAATGGCGTGGAAATATAGATTTCAAGTTTGGAGAGGCTGTTTGAATTTTATATTTGTGTAAATGTGTTTTTCCCCCCTGTCCAGGCCTGGTATTGGGCCTTTTCATCCAAGGATTTGAGAGAAGCGGAATCTCTTGGCAGTGAAAAGTACCGTATAGCCAGAAGCATCAGAAACATTTTATTTTCAGTGCTGCATTTTCAGTTGTGCAGCTTTGTACTTGCTACATGTTATATTCTTTGATCCTTGTTCGTTTCTCTCCACAATGAACCGATGATGCATTTCGTGTAATGACATCTGAAAGCTACCCTCAAGACATCCTATATCTAAAGGGTTGGAAGGGTGGAGATCTCAGGAAGATACCTGGCAGGTTAGGTTATTTTTTATGGAAGAAATCTTACGAGGAATAGCTCTTATTGAATAGGGCGAAATATATAGAAAGAATAAGATTGCATCAACCTACAAACCAGAGTAAGAAAGTGAATGAATAAACTACAGTTACATTCTGTTGAAAGAAATGTCCTTCTGGGTTCGGCTCCAAGTGGGGAAAAAGACACTGGAGACATGGAGGCTGCTTGGAAAGATGGTTTATTGTTGGACAGGACCACATGGCTTGAGCCCTGAACAGAAAAGGGGATCACACGCTTCAATGTTGGTGGAGAAGAAGAGAAGGGCTGAGGGAGGGGCTTGCTAGGCTTTTTATACCCTGTTTAGTCCCACCTCTCTGTTTCCTGTTCCTGTGTAAGAAATGTATTCTGACTGGTTGTCAGACTCCCATGGTGCCATGCAGGGGGCTACTCTCTAGGCTGTGATGAGTTCTCAGTTGCCTTGTGGTCAGTTGAGTAATATCCTTTCCCCCTACAGCTGCAGTGAGGAGAAGTCTTTATTATGTAAAGTGGGCTGGCCTGGCCATCTTAATGGCCCATTAGCTGGGGATGGGCAGAAAGCTATAGGCAACTATTCTGTCTTTTAAAACATGTTTCTTTTCACATCCAGAGAAATATTCTGCCTTTTCAATATTTCCTAGGATATTTCATTTTTCTGGGAGAGGGCTGGATGATAACTTCCCACAATTCAAACTTTTGTTTTAATATAAATCAAAGTTGCTCTGAAACCACCGAAATAATGGCTAGAGGCTTAGACACGGCAATAATAATGTCCCCCCAAAAATCATGTATGTTTCTTTTCTAGAAAGGAGCCGCAGCCATATTTACTTGGCAGAAAAACACGACACGGGAAAAAATTTCATCGGTTGAATTTCTGCCCACCGTGCAGTTGTTACAAAGCACATAAGCCTCAGCGTGAGGAAAGGTTGGTAGCGTCGAGGTAATTTGGGGCTAATCTTGGATTGACAGAGATTCAGCTCGGCTAGGAGCCATTAAGTCTGGAGAAGAATGATGTTTTTTCAGATCAAAGACATGGAGGGGGGGGAAGAAACCATGCTTCTGAGCCTTGAACAACAACACTAACTCAGCTGATATGCATAGACAATAATGATAATGTTATGAAAATCTTCCCTGGCTGATATTTGCAGATAAAGATGCTATTAACTGCAAAGGAGCAGGCCAGCCGTTCTCCTTCCTAGTCTGTTGACCTTCATCTGAATTGGATGATAATTTGGCATTATCTCAGACCATATTTCCTGCTAGGCAGGCTAGTTTTTACATTGACTGTCTCTAAAGAAAGAGTTTCCTGTGCTTCTGGCTTCTGCGTTAGCACATGCTAGGAAACACTTAAAGCAGATAGAGGGCTGCGTGGCTTCTCTGCACTTGTTGCTAGTTGTCCTTTACTGCTTAAATATATATATAACAGAAAAGCAGACATTTGGCTAAGCTCTGTAACCTTATGGCGTTCAGGACTTTGGGGGATAGGAAACTATTTCTGCATGAAAGCACCTAGGAAACCTTTGCCAATAAAGCATGCCTTGTTCTACTTAGGTGGAAGCTTGTGTAACCAAAATATTTATCAGACACTTGCTTTCGGCAACAGCTGTGCCCCTTATTTTTACACATATTTTGTGGCAAAGAATGATCTTTTGCTAAGATGAAGAAGACAGAGAGATATGGGATGTATAAACGTAGTAGGGATGCACCTGTGATCAAATGACATATTGTATGTGATGATGGGGGTTTTTTTCTTTCCCCCTTTTTTTTCTTCTCCTTTTCCCATTGTTTTTTCTATTGTTATGTGATGTTGTCTATGTAATAAAAAATAAAATTATAAATAAATCACAAAAATGCAAGCAGAGAGAGGGGGAAAAAGAAGACATTCTTAGGAAACGTATTGCAAGAAAAGATTATGTTACAAGAGTGTGTAGTTGATGTGAGAGGATAATGCAGGAGCCGTGGTGGGTTTCAAACATTTTTCGAACCTACTCTGTGGGTGTGGCCTCCTTTGTGGGAGTGGCTTGCTGGCCATGTGACCTGGTGGGAGTGGCTTGCCGAGTATGTCTCTCTCTGTCTCTCTCTCTCTCTCTCTCTCTGTCTCTCTCTCTCTCTCCTTCCTTTTGTCTCTCTGTCCTTTTCTCCTTTTTTTCTTTCATCTCTCACTTTTTCTTTTCTTTTTTCTTCTTTTCTTTCTTCCTTTCTTCCTCTTTCTCTTTCTCTCTTTGTGTGAGTCTGTCTGTCTGTCTGTCTGTCTCTCTCTCTCTGTGTGTGTGTGTGTGTGTGTCAGTGGTGGGTTTCAAATATTTTTTGAACCTACTCTGTGGGTGTGGCCTCCTTTGTGGGAGTGGCTTGCTGGCCATGTGACCTGGTGGGAGTGGCTTGCCGGGCATCTCTCTCTCTCTCTCTCTCTCTCTCTCTCTCTCTCTCTCTCTCCTTCCTTTTGTCTTTCTGTCCTTTTTTCCTTTTTTTCTTTCATCTCTCACTTTTTCTTTCTTTTTTCTTTTTTTCTTTTTTCTTTCTTCCTTTCTTTCTCTTTCTCTTTCTCTCTTTGTGTGAGTCTGTCTGTCTGTCTGTCTGTCTGTCTCTGTGTGTGTGTGTGTGTGTGTGTGTGTGTGTCAGTGGTGGGTTTCAAATTTTTTGGAACCTTTTCTGTAGGTGTAGCCTGCTTTCCGGGTCCACTGGTGGAACCTCTTCTAATCGGTTGGGTAGATTTGACGAACCGGTTCTACCGAACTGGTGCGAACTGGTAGGAACCCACCTCTGAAGACATTCTTAAGAAATGTATTGCAAGAAAAGATTATGTTACAAGAGTATGTTGAGAGTGTAGTTGATGTGAGAGGATAATGCAGGAGGCATAATTACATATGCCACCTTGGACTGTACAAAACAATGGCAGGATAGTGAATAAATGAACAAACAAATAGTAAATGGATGAACAAACAAATGAATAAATAAATTAGAGAGAAAATCTCCAATGTGCACCAGCTCTCATTTTCTGAAAACAGACAGAACCCAGTTGGGGCTGGTCTTTACGAACAATATTAATCTTAACGTATTTCAACATTAAAACTCATTCTTTAGAACAGTGTTTCTCAACCTTGGCTACTTGAAGATGTCTGGACTTCAACTCCCAGAATTCCCCAGCCAGCATTTGCTGGCTGGGGAATTCTGGGAGTTGAAGTCCAGACATCTTCAAGGGACCAAGGTTGAGAAACACTGCTATAGAACAAACAACTACAATTCAAGTCTTACTGAAGAAATTATAGGGCCCACCACTGAAAAAAAATGGGCAGGTAGTAGCTATGGAACATTGCCTAATTTGTTTCAGATATTTTAAATGTGTGTTTGGCAGAAGGAGAGACCGCAGGAGAGTAGAGATGCAGCCTGATTCAATGCCAGATTACTTGTGAGAAAAGAAGATTAAACTTGGGGCTTTTGCAGTTGATGTTCATTTCTTCACATTAGGGGTTTCCAATTAAAAGTGGCCTTCACTGCGTCATGCTTGTTAAGTGAATCTGGCTTCCCCATTGACTTTGCTTGTCAGAAGATCACAAAAGATGATCACATGATGCTGGGATACTGCAACCATCATAAATAGGAGTCAGTTGCCAAGCATCTGAATTTTGATCACATGACCATAGAGATGCTTCTATGGCGCAGTGGTTAGGGTGCAGTACTACAGGCCACTTCAGCTGACTGTTATCTGCAGTTCAGCGGTTCTAATCTCACCGGCTCAAGATTGACTCAGCCTTCCATCCTTCCGAGGTGGGTGAAATGAGGACCCTGACTGGGGGTGGGGGCGATATGCTGACTCTGTAAACCGCTTAGAGAGGGCTGAAAGCCCTATGAAGCGGTATATAAGTCTAACTGCTATTGCTATTGCTAAGTGATGCTTGAGCTGGGTCCGCAGGATTGTCTAGGATGCTACACATCTTCTTCATGACCTGTTTTCCTTATTACCTTCTGGGAGGAGGCTTCGTGGTCTCCAAAGCATCCAAACATCCAGATTTAGCCACAATCTTGTTCCATATAGCATCAACCATGTGAACTCTCAAGTTTCCGCTTTCTGCTATGCATTCAAAATAGATAGTGATTAATATTTATATTATACGTATATATATATGGATGTAATTTTGTGGTGGTTTTCCCAGTTGCAATGTATGGCTGTGAAAGTTGGACTATAAGGAAGGCTGAGCACCAAAGAATTGAGGCCTTTGAACTATGGTGGACTGCAAGGCCATCCAACCGGTCAGTCCTAGAGGAGATCAACCCTGACTGCTCTTTAGAAGGCCAGATCCTGAAGATGAAACTCAAGTACTTTGGCTACTTAACGAGAAGGAAGGACTCACTGGAGAAGAGCCTGATACTGGGAAAGATTGAGAGCAAAAGAAGGGGATGACAGAGAATGAGATGGCTGGATGGAGTCACTGAAGCAGTCGGCGTGAGCTGAAATGGACTCCAGAGGATAGTAGAGGACAGGAAGGCCTGGAGGAACATTGTCCATGGGGTCACGATGGGTCGGACATGACTTCACGACTAATAACAATATGTGTGCAGATTTGGTGTGTGTGTCTATAGCATGTGTATATGTACGTATGGGTAGATATATACTTTCTTTTGAGAACAGGCAACAGAATTTCTTTTTTAATGTACTCATAGTAAAAAATGACAATAAGGGTTATCTTATGTAATCTTTTTAATTGTGTGAATACTGTGAAATACTGCAGGACTTCTTCTGATTCACTCCCCTGTACATATTCAGTAAAAGGTCCTAGAAGTGAATCACAGAAGGAGGATTGAGAGCTCAATGGAAGAGATGGAATCCATTTTGCATCATTGGTTATAGCCCGGCGTTTCTGTAATGGTTTGTATCAAGGTAAGGAGGTTATATGAATATCCGTTAATATTCCTGTACTACCAGGAGAGATATGATTGGAAACTTGTTCCCCAGGATGAAATTATTAATACAGACAGTTTCTCTAAAGAGTGTAAAAATAAATCACAGCCTTTAAGTACAATGGATTTAAAAGTCCACAGCTTTGTAAGAAAACGTTGGCTCTGTGTGCAAACAGCTTGGGATCCAATTTCTGGAAAATCTCATTGCAGGTTCTTTCCAGGAAAAGAAAAGGCTTTCCCCAAAAATCTCTAGAATAAATGCTAGTTGCAAAGGCACAATTCAGATGAGTAAATAAAATAATAATCTGACCCTTTGGTCAAATTAACCCATTTATTCATTTGCATCCTACTTATAAACCAGTTTTTTCTGATGTGCTCAACGTAGCATCTATAACCTGCTCTTTCCAATGTTTTCCTTCACAGCAACAACTCTGAAAGTTTTCTTTTGACACACACACACACACGAAATAAACACTTGGCCTTATTTTCGGGGAGGTCTTATTATTTCTGAGGTGCAGGAGGGCGCGAGCATGGTCACCACATGGCTGCTGCTCTGTTGCAATATTTTCAGGGAGGAAGGGGTTATTTTCAGGGGAGGGCTTATTTTAGCACATGCGCTCAAAAGCCCAATTGGGCTTATTATCCGGGGAGGTCTTATTTTCAGGGAAACAGGTAGGAAATTCCATGAATGATGATAGACAAGAATAGTATCTTTTTGTGGCTGGCTGGGGAATTGAAATCAATACATCTGCTAACTGTCAAGATTGAGAAATACTGGACTAGAATATAAGTCTCCATAATTCTAAATAATTTAGCTATAATGTGGTTTGCTTGGTTCTGATGCTTGAGCCCAACCTCTGAGATTAGGATATCTTTGTTTATGGTAGAGATGGAAACCTGTGGCCCTCTAAATATTGCAGAATTATAACTCCCAAGATCCTTTATTATTGGGTACACCACCTGGGACTATCTTAAGGAAACTGTTGCTCAATACCATCTAGAGGAGCCTTAGCATAAGAGATGGCACAGTGGTTAGAGTGCAGTACTGCAGGCCACTTCAGCTGACTGTTATCTGCAGTTCAGCGGTTCAAATCTCACCAGCTCAAGGTCGACTCAGCCTTCCATCCTTCCGAGGTGGGTGAAATGAGGACCCAGACTGTGGGGGCAAGTTGCTGACTCAATTTGCTAAAAAATTTGTACAAATTTGTAAACCGCTTAGAGAGGGCCGAAAGTCTAACTTGAGAGACCGCCTGCTGCCAATTACCTCCCGCAGACCCATTAGATCTCACAGGGTTGGCCTCCTCCGGGTGCCATCTACCAGCCAATGCCATCTGGCTATTACCCGGGGGAGGGCCTTCTCTGTGGCAGCTCCGGCCCTCTGGAATGAACTCCCCGCAGGGATTCGGACCCTCACCTCTCTCCAGGCCTTCCGAAAAGCCCTCAAAACCTGGCTTTGCCGGCAGGCCTGGGGGTGATGAGTTCCCTCCCCTCTCGACATGTATGGTTGTGTGACTGTTGCTTATTTTTATTATTTGTATTTCGTTTTTTATGTTCCCCTTTTTCCCCTTTTGAATTGTTTGCCGCCCTGAGTCCTCCCGGAGAAGGGCGGCATATAAACAATAAAATTCCATTCCATTCCATTCAAATAAATAAATAAATAAATAAATAAATAAATAAATAAATAAATAAATAAATGTGGGATTCCTGCCAATTATGACTCATTCAACCATCAAGCAAACATGATTAAATCTGTGATTAAATGCACCATCAAGAAGAATTATTTGCATAATGGTGTATTAACAAAATATAATATAGTGAGACAGAAATTGTCTCTCACTCAGAAAATATTCTAAGGAAATCACTGGAATGTGCACCTCCACTGAAATAGAGTACAAATTAGATGCATGCAAACTACTCTTTATCTCCCTTATGATTGATTAATTATAAACATCTCTATTATGGTCTCTGGTTAAATGACAGCTATAGCAACAGCTTGCAAGATTCTTGGAACATTCACGTGACGTCGGATTTATTTTACCGGACTTTTCAGTTGATAATTACAATTTTAAGCTTGTGTGCCCTAGTGGGCTCTTCCTTCAACTAAGTGTTTTTTATGCTGGATGGAAAAAATCTGTCTAAGCATCCATGACACAGTTTTACTGATTTATAAGCCACAGTTGGATGCCCCAAACCAAATAAACTGTTTAATCTGATGGGTGACCGAACCATTTTGGGGGCTTTTAAATATATTATAAGCTTTGAGGAGAGGGAAAAGCAGGGAGAATGTTGAAACTGCGAGCAATCAAGAACCTGATCGGAAACATTAATTAGCAGAGATCCCTCTTTGAATAGCTGTTTGGTTTGATACTTCCCAAAGCCAATAATTTGTCTTTGTGTGAACAAAAGAATTAGTGTTTAGCGTCCCAAGTCTCACGCCCATCAATAAAAAAGCTCTCGGGTTGGTTGACAGTTCTCACAGTAATTGGGGTTCTAAAAAACACTTAACGTGACTTGATTCATTGTCCACATCCATTTCTGGAAATACTATTTTTACGGCAGCAAAGAATAACCAGAGCACTCAATTCCACCACGACAGTGTCACTTTCTAGTGACAATCCACAGGCCTAAAAGTGGTAACGCACCAAAAACTTCAGGTATTTCAAATAAGTATTAATCAACCTCATGTGAATGAAACCATTAATTTTAACATAATCAAGGCAAAAATAATTCATTTAGAAATTAATAAAAAATCTGCCTCCAGAAAAAAAAACAGCTTTCTTAAGACATTGTCTTTCAGAAATACATAAATAAATAGTGTGACGCGACAAATGCGCGACCAACAACAGAGCACCGACAAAACCGCTGTGATAAAACCGTGACGTCGACAGCGTGCCCACAAAGGCACACCGACAAAAGAGCGGCGACAGAAGCGTGATTACGGTTAAGGTAAGGGTTAGGGTAAGGGTTAGGGTTAAGGTAAGGGTTAGGGTTAGGGTTAGGGTTAGGGTTAGGGTTAGGGTTAGGGTTAGGGTTAGGGTTAGGGTTAGGGTTAGGGTTAGGGTTAGGGTTAGGGTTAGGTTCAGGGTTAGGGTTAGGGTTAGGGTTAGGGTTTGGGTTAGGGTTTGGGTTAGGTTCAGGGTTAGGGTTAGGTTCAGGGTTAGGGTTAGGGTTAGGTTCAGGGTTAGGTTTACGTTTAGGGTTAGGGTTAGGGTTAGGGTTTGGGTTTGGGTTAGGTTCAGGGTTAGGGTTAGGGTTAGGTTCAGGGTTAGGGTTAGGGTTAGGGTTAGGGTTAGGGTTAGGTTCAGGGTTAGGGTTAGGTTCAGGGTTAGGTTTACGTTTAGGGTTAGGGTTAGGTTTACGTTTAGGGTTAGGGTTAGGGTTAGGGTTAGGGTTTGGGTTTGGGTTAGGTTCAGGGTTAGGGTTAGGGTTAGGTTCAGGGTTAGGGTTAGGGTTAGGGTTAGGGTTAGGTTCAGGGTTAGGGTTAGGTTCAGGGTTAGGTTTACGTTTAGGGTTAGGGTTAGGTTTACGTTTAGGGTTAGGGTTAGGGTTAGGGTTAGGGTTAGGGTTTGGGTTAGGTTCAGGGTTAGGGTTAGGGTTAGGGTTAGGGTTAGGGTTTGGGTTAGGTTCAGGGTTAGGGTTAGGGTTAGGGTTAGGGTTAGGGTTAGGGTTAGGGTTAGGGTTAGGGTTAGGGTTAGGGTTAGGGTTAGGTTCAGGGTTAGGGTTAGGGTTAGGGTTCGGGTTCGGGTTAGGTTCAGGGTTAGGTTAGGGTTACCTTTAGGGTTACCTTTAGGGTTACCTTTAGGGTTACCTTTAGGGTTACCTTATGGTTAGGTTTAGAGCGAGCTTCTGTCGGTGCGCTGTTGTCGGCGCGCTTCTGCACTCATTTTACATATATTATTTTGGTAACTCGGTGTGTTTGTTTGTTTATACATTCTATCCCACAACAACCAAAGACTCTTTATACTCTTAAAGAGAATATAAAAACCAGTTAAGACAACTATGGAACAATCTTCTATAGAAACCATAGAAACAACTGCAGTCAAATGTAAGCATATAAGCAATAAAAACAGAAGCCGAAGATGGCATGATATATGTATTTTTTCTTTTACTTTTTTCGACAATTAGTTCAAGGCAGTATAAATATATTTCTAGGAAGTAACTCTGGCCCCACTGAGTAAGTGAGGATGGATGGTGCACAAGAGGTCCTCCTATTATTCTTCTCTTCCAAAGAACTGCCAACAAATTTTCTTTCCACTCTCTATTATCTGCTCACGCTAGTTTTTTTCTTTGAGTTACAGACTAAGGAAAGAGTACTTCGGAGAAGGGAAGACAATGACCTTCAAAAATATTGCTAATTATAGTTCCTGGCAGCTTGGTCAGTAGCGAGAGATGCTAGGAGTTACAGTGGAGCATTATCACTGAAGGACCTTATTTCAAGATGGTCAAAGTTTATTATGGAACTATTCATTTATGAGGAGATAGTCCTTATGCTAGGTGAGTGGTGGGGAACCTGTTGTGGCCCAGCAGGAGCCGTTGGAGCTGCCACCAGACTCCGACAGCGAGGGGCCCTATGAGTTGGCTCTGGAGGATGTGGAGGACCCTGGACAGGGTTCCAACTCCGAGCAGGGCGCAGAGAGGCTGGTTGGCCACCAGGAGGTGCCTGAGCCTTGGATCAGTGGGGAGGAGACAAGGGAGAGTGATCCAGAAACCAACAGTGAGTTGTTCCGGGATGCATCCCATCAAAGAGCTACTAGGCGTCAGGAGCAATTACTAATTACAGGAGGTAATTACACTCAGCTGATGGTCATTAGGCTCCTCTCTAGACTATATAAAAGACTGCTTGTGCCACGCCCTTCTTGCAGAAGTCAACGCTTTGACTAAAGAGAAACTAACTTTGCAGGCTGGATTGCTGCCAAGGTTTGTCGGACTTGCTGCCAAGGTCCTTATCTGTTTGTTTACTTGGCTTTCAGCCACCGAGAGTTTGGTCTTGTTATTAAAGGGCATTCCATTTAAGCTTGACTCGGCTTTCGTTACTGGACGGAGGAGGGGGTCAGAACAGGAACCTATGCCGCACGTATCAAAGGTGACATGTCATGATGGTTTGGGTGATAATGCCAGCATTCACCAACACCCAACAACAACTATTCCTGAGAGCACAGCCCATTCAGGCATGACTTTTGGAGGCTGAGGAAGATGTGCAAGAATGGGGTGAGAATGACCCTCTGGAAGTTGAACAACTGGGCATTGTTAGCGCGCAGCCCCTGGAGACCGAAAATTGTGGAAGAATGGCGTATGCTTTTGCCTACTTTGGGCAGGCTGCAGAAGCGGCGAAAGAAAATTCTCTTCAAAAATGAAGGCCTTGTGAGATCCAGGTAGACCTCAGGGGCCTGTCAACAGAAAGAGAACGCCGCCTGAAGGTAAACAGGGCACAGCAGGTCCTGGAGAGCCCTGGGCCAGGGGGACAATCATGCAATTTCCCAAGGCTTACGTGCATTGGGTTTTTAAAGCCCTACATGGTATCGGACCTGGGTACTTGAGAGACCGCCTCCTGCCAATTACCTCCCTACGACCGATCAGATCCCACAGATTAGGCCTCCTCTGAATTCCAGCCGCTAGCCAGTTCCGACTGGCAACTCCCCGGGGGAGGGCCTTCTCTGTGGCTCCCTCCGGCCCTCTGGAACGATCTCCCCGTGGAGATCCGGACCCTCACCAGCCTCCAGGCTTTCCGCAAAGCCACGAAGATCTGGTTGTTCCGGCAGGCCTGGGGCTGAAGAATTTCCAGCCCCACTTGAAATGTTGTGACTGCTGTTGTTTTTACTTTGTCTGTCTTTCGTCTTATTTGTATCCCCTCCCCCCCTTTTGGTTGTTAGCCGCCCCGGGTCCCTTGGGAGTGGGGCGGCATACAAATTAAATAAACATTCCAAACATAAACATTCCAACATTGTGAAATAGCATGAGGCAGACTTTTCGAGCGACAGTGGTGGTGCTAGTGCTGAAGTGAAGGCCCAAACCACCACCACCCATTTCAGGCCCAGCTTCACCACTGCTACCAAGTGCTACTGTTGAGAGTGGCCTAGAATCTAGCTGAGGGGATGGGGGGGAGGAAGAGTAGAGAATTGTTTTTTTTATTGAAAAGTTTTAATTAGTTTTACAAATGTTTCCCCTTCCCCTCCCCTCCCTCCACCTCAACCCTGCGCCCCCTCCAACCCTCCCTCCCCCCCCCCACAACTTCCCAGAGCAAAATACAGGGTATAAACCAGTGGCGGGTTTCAAAAATTGTTCGAACCTACTCTGTGGGTGTGGCCTCCTTTGTGGGAGTGGCTTGCCACCCATGTGACTGGATGGGAGTGGCTTGCCACCCATGTGACCGGATGGGAGTGGCTTGCCGCCGATGTGACCGGATATGAAGATGCCGACGACACTTGTCAGAACCACCTTAAATTACCTCACACACAGCACTGGCATGCATAAGAATATGATGGAAACTTGTTTTTTTAAAGGCATCTTTGGTTTGCATTAATACAACTTCAACACATGCAATGTTCTGATTGCACCACAAACGCAGTAGTCATCCTTACCTTCCACAGAGGCACTGAGTTTTATAAATAGGAGCATGATAGTGTAGAATAATCATATCCAAGGACCAGTGGTGGGTTTCAAAAATTTTTGGAACCTCTTCTGTAGGTGTGGCCTGCTTTCCGGGTCCACTGGTGGAACCTCTTCTAAGCGGTTCGGTAGATTTGACGAACCGGTTCTACCGAATAGGTGCGAACTGGTAGGAACCCACCTCTGGTATAAACATTTAACAATCATACACTAACATAAGCTAACTAACTATAACATCTTACCTCCCTCTTATACTTTAACTCCCCTTTTATTAAGCTAAGTTTAGATAAATTATAACATTCCTTGTTCATTCATAAGCTAATTGAAGTTCTTTAGTCCAATGTTTATTTTGAATGCAGTCAATCCATCTTCTCCATTCCAACTTGTATTTCTCATCCGAATCGTCTTTCCAATATGCTGAAATTTTAGCCATCTCTGCTAAGTTTAGTACTTTCAATGTCCATTCTTGAATAATGAGCAGTTCTTCCTTCTTCCAGCAATCTTGTTGCCGTTATTAAATTCAGAATCAAATTAGTCTCTATAACTGTACCATTGTTTTTCTTTTGTTTCGGGGCCAGCACACCAGCAGATTCAAGTCAAGCGCATTTTTTGAATTTTTGACATGCCGAACCCAAAACGTTCACCCACACTATGCTAGGTCATTGTCTGAGGCTCCGGGATACTTAGCAACTTGCGGAAATTAAGATGATGGGAACTAGGATGTGGAGCTGACTGGGAAGTTCATATGTCATCCCTTGAATTCCATGATATGAGAAGGGGGTGGGTGGATGAGAGAGAGGTGGGGGAGTGGGAGAGAGAGGGAGAGAGAGAGGGAGAGAGAGGGGGAGAGAGAGAGAGGGAGAGAGAGGGGGGAGAGAGAGAGGGGGGAGAGAGAGAGAGGGAGAGAGAGGGGGAGAGAGGGGGAGTGAGAGAGAGAGAGGGAGAGAGGAAGAGAGAGGGGGAGAGGGAGGGAGGGAGGGAGAGAGAGGGAGGGAGAGAGAGGGGGAGAGAGAGAGGGAGGGAGAGAGAGGGAGAGAGAGGGGGGAGAGAGAGAGGGAGAGAGAGGGAGAGAGAGGGGGAGAGAGAGAGGGAGGGAGAGAGAGGGAGAGAGAGAGGGGGAGAGAGAGGGAGAGAGAGAGGGGGAGAGAGAGAGAGGGAGGGAGAGAGAGGAAGAGAGAGAGGGGGGAGAGGGAGAGAGCGGGGGAGAGAGAGAGGGAGAGAGAGAGGGAGAGAGAGGACTAAAAATGTAAGGGGAAATAAAAATGTAATTAATGCAATGGGTAATAAAATTGTGTGGCAATGCCATTACCATCACTGTTTGAGAAATAAAATATATGCCCCAAAGAAACAGAATCTTGATAGTTTTAATTGGTGTATTTTTCTCTCCGCGATGTCTACAAATGCAAATGAAAAAGTGCTGTGCATTTTGTTTTGTTCATTAAATTGACCTTCTCGCAATGTTCACCATCTTTTCTTGATGAGTGATTGATAGTTTTCTTCCAGCGTCGTTCAGCTATCACTCTTTGGTATCTCTCGTAATGAAAACAGGCGTTATGCCATCACATCAAAGGGATAGGTGACACTTGGAGATGTTATAACGAGGAAAAGGCATCAATCAGTCAGTTATATTGCTTTAGGTCAGGAACTGTTTCCACTTTCTAATCCCTCTGATGAAATCTGAAACAGATCCGAGAATCCCCTTGATCTCTTTCAACCTCGGGACACTGAACATGTGCTAAGAACACAAGAAATCAATCAATTCTCTCTGTAGTTGGCCTGCAAAAAAACCCCAAGTCATTTAATCAGTGCCTCAACCTATCTTGTTTCGATGCTGTCCCTTCTCCTCCCCTTCATACAAACTCAAAATTGAACAAGTTGCTAACTCCTCTCTCCACATTTCCAGTACATATTGTATATAATTGTCCGGCTGTTGGCAAAACAAAACAAAAAACAAATCTGAGCATCTGTCACCAGGAGAATCTGCCTATGTTGTACCATTCCTCCTGTATTAAAGGTTCCACGGAGGGATGTGTGGATGGCATAATAGCTTGTCATTGCTATTGCAATCAAGTGTCTTTCCAGTACTTCTAACAACCATGGTTGCGTGCTGCTGCCATTATTAAAATAGGATGGAGGGATTGAAAATTTTAAGGGCATAGGTTTTCAAATGCCACAAGAACTGGAGCTCATCATAAAGGTCCTTCCTCATTGCCCCAATCTGCAATTGGAAAAAAAATAATAATCAAAGTATCATCACCCACACATTCCCCTCTCCACAAAAATGGGAAAGGAGATAAATGTTAGCCTGGAACCTTCACATTTTCTAGTTCCAGCTGAAGAGAGAAGCAAGAAGCAGACAGAACTCAAATCAATTTCATCCTGATTAAATCAAGGTTCTCCTTAAAGCAATGGTTCTCAACCTTGGCAACTTCAAGATGAGTGGACTTCAACTCCCAGAATTCCCAGCCAGCACGGGTTAAGGTTAGGCTAGGCTGCGGTGGTCTGGGAAGTGAAGTTCAACCATCTTAAAGATGTCAAGGTTGAGAAACATTGCGCTTAAAGGAATTGCAGAGTTGGTTGGAGCCCAGGAACATGGTGTTGGGGTGTTGGGCTGAACAGACTACAAGTTTTGCAAGAGCCGAGGTGACGCAGTGGTTAGGGTGCAGTACTGCAGGCCACTTCAGCTGACTGTTATCTGCAGTTCAGCGGTTCTAATCTCACCGGCTCAAGGTTGACTCAGCCTTCCATCCTTCCGAGGTGGGTGAAATGAGGACCCAGACTGTGGCGGCGATATGCTGACTCTGTAAACCGCTTAGAGAGGGCTGAAAGCCCTATGAAGCAGTATATAAGTCTAACTGCTATTACTAACTGCTATTGCTATACTGGTGTGCATGCGTGCCTGACAATCAGCTCATTTCCTCTTCCTGTTTCCGGCACTGCCACCACATGCATGAAAGCTAGTTGATCATCGTGCATGCATGCGTGCCAGAAACCCAGAAGAGGAACGGGTGGCACTGTGTGTTCCAGGCAACATGGCTCCGTGTGCCACTTCGGCCCCAAGTGCCATAGGTTCACCATTATAGGTATAGTGAAGACCCGAGGTGGCGCAGTGGTTAGAGCGCAGTACTGCAGGCCACTTCAGCTGACTGCTATCTGCAGTTCGGCGGTTCTAATCTCACCGGCTCAAGGTTGACTCAGCCTTCCATCCTTCCGAGGTGAGTAAAATGAGGACCCAGACTGTGGGGGCGATATGCTGACTCTGTAAACCGCTTAGAGGGGGCTGAAAGCCCTATGAAGCGGTATATAAGTCTAACTGCTATTGCTAACTGCTATTGCTATTGCAAAGCTTCATTGCTTGAATGACAGCGTTGCCTTTTTGCAATTTGGACGATGTAGTTTTGCCCATGAACTTAACAAAAAAATTTGTAAGATCATGGAGTGTCTGGGGCTTTTTCGGAACTGGCCTAGAATTCTCACTGAATTCCCTTTAGCCTGTTTTGTAAATTAGGTGCCACGACCAATGGAACGAATAGCAAAGCATGTGTGGGCATTAGTGTACACCGTGCTTTCTATTTTACTGAAGCGGTTTTAGGAGGTATTACCTCAATACCTTCATCCAAAAGCTCCATAATGTGCTTTGTTTAGTTTTGGCCTGAAAGATAAAAGACCCAGTATTTACAGTTTGCAAACAATGATTTATGGCTTATTATTATGTGCAAACCAAGTCAACATTATTCAACCAACAAAGGATTAAAATAAATATGGTTATTATGAAACACGAACTTGCTCTATTAGGCAATTTGTTTCAATTTGTGCTTTTTCTTTTTTAAAAAAAGTGCTCTGTGAGATTTTTGCAGGGAAACTCACAAGTTCAATTTGGATGTAACGCAAAGCTAATACACCAAGGAGTGGCTTTACGTATCTCGCTGAGTGGGGTTTTTTAATAAGGCTTTGCTTCATAAGCCATGTTAATGCTGTAGAGAAATGGAAATGGAAGAATGGGACTATAACTAAAAAAAGAATGCAAGATAATCCCCCAAAACTGTAGGAACTTTGTCCGAAATATTAAAGCTCAGTATGAGGTTTATGAGAGAGACCAAAAATAACAAAAAAAAGAGTTGTTTGGATATGTCAGAAATAAAAGGAAAATAAAAGGAAAGTCAAGGCCCATTACAAGAAGAAGAAGAACAACAAAAAAAGCTGTAACAGCTATTGTCTTAAATCCTATTTTTATCTGTCTTCTCTCAAAAGGGAAACAAAGCCCTAGCCATTATAATGTCACTAGGGAAATGAGAACTGCAGTTTATGATAGACAGAGAGTAAGAGAACTTTATTAATTTAAAGAAATCCAAGTTCCCCGGGATGGGATTATATCCCAGGGTCCTGAGGAAATCAATGGTGGGGACTGAAGAACCATTCTCAGTAAGCTTGGAAACTCCTGAAGGAATGGTGAAGTTGCAAAAGACTGAAAGAGAACAAATTTCATCTTCACCTTCAAAGGAAAAAAAAAGAGCAATAGCAATAGCAGTTAGACTTATATACCGCTTCATAGGGCTTTCAGCCCTCTCTAAGCGGTTTACAGAGTCAGCATATTGCCCCCAACAACAATCCGGGTCCTCATTTCACCCACCTCGGAAGGATGGAAGGCTTAGTCAACCCTGAGCCGGTGAGATTAGAACCGCCGAACTGCAGATAGTAGTCAGCTGAAGTGGCCTGCAGTACTGCACCCTACACTTACAATTGCAGGGTTATGTGTTCTGACCCCCTCCTCCGTCCAGTAATGAATGCCAAGACAAGCTTAACTGGAATGTACTTTAATAGCAAGACACCAAGACCTCGGTGGCTGAAAGCCAAGCAGAACAAACAGATAAGGACCTTGGCAGGAACTCAGACAAACTCAGGCAGCAATAAACACAGATAAGGCTTGGCAGCAATCCAGCCTGCCAAGCTCACAGTAATGTCCTCCGACATTCAATCCTGAATTGACTTCTGCAAAGAGGGGCGTGTGCACAAGTAGCTTTTTATAGTCTGCAGAGGAGCCTAATGACCACCAGCTGAGTGCAATCACCTCCTGTAATTGCGTAATTGTTCCTGACGCCTAATAGCTCTTCGATGGCGTGCATCCAGGAACAACTCACTACTGGTTTCTGGATCACTCTCCCTTGTCTCCTCCCCACTGGTCCAAGGCTCAGGTGCCTCCTGGTGGCCAACCAGCCTCTTTGTGCCCTGCTCGGAGTCGGAACCCTGTCCAGGGTCCTCCACATACTCCAGAGCCGACTCAGAGGACCCCTTGCTGTCGGAGTCTGGTGGCAGCACCAACGGCACCTGCTGGGCCACAACAGTTATGTAACTCCCCACACAGACCCCTATCTCCTACCCCCATTTATGCCTTTCTGGCCCTCTGCCACCTTCACCCCTATCTTCTTGTTCCCAAACACTCCTTTTGGGAATGCTCCAGGATCTTTTGGGGGTGGTTTGTTATGGGAAAAAAGGGATGGGGGAGTTGAAAGCAGTCTCCCCCCCCCAATTTTCATAGAGCAAAGTCACTCGCAGTCCCGCCCAGGAACTTTTTGCAAGTAGCTCACTGCAAGCAGCAGAGCTCATACAAAGAGGAGCAAATTGGCACCAATAAATTATCAGACTTGTTCTTGAGCTGAAAAGAGAGCTTAATCAATCATAGTGAGGTAATTATATTTAGAAATCTTCTACTGCAGGGATTTGCACAAAATCGCCAGGTAAAAGACAAAAGAAAAAAATCAAAACTACAAATATGGATAACCTTATTATACGTCTTTCAATTTATACTGAAGACTTTTATCCTTTAAAGCCTCCTTTCCTCTCTCCCTCTTTCTTTCTCTCTATAGATAGGAAAAATTAACTTCCCAGGTACCCAAGTAACCACTGAGATTGTGCATCACATTGTGGGAAGTTATCATCCAGCCCTCTCCCAGAAAAATGAAATATCCTAGGAAATATTGAAAAGGCAGAATATTTCTCTGGATATGAAAAGAAACATGTTTTAAAGGAGAGAATAGTTGCCTGTAGCTTCCTGCCCACCCCCACTTTCTCAATGGACCGTTGAGAGGGCCAGGCTAGTCCACTTTACATAATAAAGACTTCTCCACTGCAGCCCCAGGGGGGGGATGGGAGTAAAGGCATGATAATGTTGGAACTTTACTCAACTGACCACAAGGCATCTGAGAATTCATCCATACCTGGATTCAAAACACAGCCTAGAGAGTTGCCCCTGCATGGCCCCATGGGAGTCTGACAACCAGTCAGAATACATTTCTTACACAGGAACAGGAAACAGAGAGGTGGGACTGAACAGGGTATAAAAAGCCTAGCAAGCCCCTCCCTCAGCCCTTCTCTTCTTCTCCACCAACATTGAAGCATGTTTTTCTGTTCAGGGCTCAAGCCATGTGGTCCTGTCCACCAATAAACCATCTTTCCAAGCAGCCTCCATGTCTCCAGTGTCTTTTTCCCCACTTGGAGCCGAACCCAGAAGGACATTTCTTTCATCAACATGATGGGAAATATTTGGGATCTCTTTCAATTAGAGCTGTTTTAAATTTGGCTTTATAGATTCCAGATTATTTTTTTCTCTTTAAATAGCATTTTTAGCCCGGCTTTTCTGAGTTCTTGAGGCTGTATTAGAAGGACTTATTTTCTCCTATTTTATGTTAGTGTGCACTAAAATGCTGTTATTTTTAAAACCACTTCTTTAAAAAATTGATCCATATGCCGCATTGCTTTGTGAAAAGCTCACACCTCGTCACAAGGGCAGAGAGTAGACATGTCCTTTAGGCAAGAAAATCTCACAGTTCCCAATTAGAATCATTGGTGTCAGTACCAGAAAACACCTTTTACCCAATCAATTAAAATTCCTTAAAGGGCAGACATTTCCTGGCCTTAGCAGGAAGGTCAATTCGATTAAGGATCAATTCAATTTTTTTTAAAAAAGAAAATTGTTGCTGGGAAACTCTGTAAATACCTGTAGGAAAGTGGTCCATTTAAACGGTTCCACCACAAAACCGCGGACGACAAAATCGCGCTCGACGAAAGCGCGTAGGTGACGTCATCACAGCGCGACGAAAACATCGCGCTGTGATCGATAAATGTAAAAATAAAGCGAAAACCTTACCCTAACCCCCCCAAACCTAACCCTAAACCTAACCCTAAACCTAACCCTTAACATAACCCTAAATCTAACCCTAAAGCTAACCCTTAACCTAACGCTAAACCTAACGCTAACCCTTAACCTAACACTAAACGTAACCCTAACGCTCTAAACCTAAACCTAAACCTAATCCTAACCCTTAACCTAACCCTAACCCTAACCCTAAACCTAACCCTTACCTTTATGTGAATCGGCTTGCTTTAATTTTATTTTTATTTCAATTTTTCATTTTTTTCGTCGCGCTTTGATGATGTCAAATGCGCGCTTTCGTCGAGCGCGCTTTTGTGGACCGCGGTTTTGACGGGTCACGCATTTAAACAACAGAAAACCAATCCGTTTTTAAAAAACATTTCTCCAAATGCAGAATTATGTTTGCGTTTTGAAAGATCTAAACTCTTTTATTTCAAAAGAGCACTCTCAGATGATGTACCATAGGGAGGCTCGGTGTACAGCTGCTGAATGAACTTGCCAGGATCAGCGGCTGTGAAAGAACTGGGTTCAGTTCAGCAGCTTTGAACTAGTGCCCATTTTTTAATACGAGTTTGGAAATTTTTCAAAATGCACCCAGTGGTGGGATTCAGCCAGTTCGCACCTATTCAGGAGAACCAATTGTTAACTTTCTAAGCAGTTTGGAGAACCGGTTGTTGGAAGAAATCTCCTTTTGTTTTTTTCCACTTTCCAGGGCTAATCCCGTAAGGAAGGCAGGAAGGAAACATTCTGGCGTTGTTTCTAGCCTAATCTTTATTGCCCTGCTTACAGAAACTGCCTCTCTGGTTAACCCTTATTACATTGTAACAACTAAGGCGAAGCGCCCATCGACCTGAGTGATGTTGAGTTGGCCACGCCCACCCAGTCACATAGCAATAGCAATAGCAGTAGACTTATATACCGCTTCATAGGCCTTCAGGCCTCTCTAAGCGGTTTACAGAGAGTCAGCATATTGCCCCCAACAATCTGGGTCCTCATTTTACCCACCTCGGAAGGATGGAAGGCTGAGTCAACCCTGAGCCGGTGAGATTTGAACCGCTGACCTGCTGATCTAGCAGTAGCCTGCAGTGCTGCATTTTAACCACTGCGCCACCTTGGTCCCCGTCTACCCAGCTGGTCATCAGGGCAGAGAACCCATTGTTAAATTATTTGAATCCCACCACTGAATCAGTGGTGGGTTTCAAAAAAAAATTGAACCTACTCTGTGCTCTGTGGGTGTGGCCTCCTTTGTGGGAGTGGCTTGCCAGCCATGTGACCTGGTGGGAGTGGCTTGCCGGCCATGTGTTTTCTTTCTTTCTTTCTTTCTTTCTTTCTTTCTTTCTTTCTTTCTTTCTTTCTCTCTCTCTCTCTCTCTCTCTCTCTCTCTCTCTCTCCCTTTTGTCTCTCTGTCCCTTTTTCCTTTTTTTCTTTCATCCCTCTCTCACTTTTTCTTTCTTTTTTCTTTTTTTCTTTCTTCTTTTCTTTCTCTTTCTCTCTCTGTGTGAGTCTGTGTGTCTGTGTGTGTGTGTCAGTGGTGGGTTTCAAAAATTTTTGGAACCTCTTCTGTAGGTGTGGCCTGCTTTCTGGGTCCACTGGCGGAACCTCTTCTAACCGGTTCGGTAGATTTGACGAACCGGTTCTACCGAACTGGTGCGAACCGGTAGGAATCCACCTCTGCACTGAATGCACCCCATGATTTTCATTGGAAGTGCAAAAAAGGGGGGGAGGGGGAAAATGTAGTGGAGATTAGGAAGGAAGAGAATAGGACACGTGATGGCTAACCTTTTTGTCCTCATGTGCAGAAATTGTGCGTGTGTGCGTGCATATGCACATGCACGCAGCAGTGCGTGCCACACCCATAATGCAATGCATCTCTGTGCCAACCACCACCACCCCCTGTGCCCCATTTTGGGCCTAGCAGGAAACCCCAAAATCAGCTGTCTCCTCATCCAAATCCGGATCCTTACTGCTATGCCACACTGAGAGACAGGAATGAAAGAAGTATATGTTTCTATAATATTTCGTGTTTTTCATATCTGGAGGTTCAATGTGTGCAAAGAATGAACCTCTGAACTTAACAGAATAGTCATCCTTCAACAAAAGACATCTCTTGGCGTATTAGTTTGGGAGGAGAGGCATTCCTTTCAAATTTAGCTTAAAAGAACAGCTGCGATGATTTTAAGAGTGGATGTACTAGTTCAAAACAAAGAGAACGGAGGGGAAGTAGTGTTTATCTCTTTATTTTGGTACAACGTAGTGTATTAGGGTTCATCGTCTGATTGACGGGAGAGGAATAATCGTGAAAATGCTGAACAGGTGCAGGAGAATTGAAGGTAGCTCAGTCCTGTCAACCATCTGGAAAATTCTTGTGTGCACACACTTCAGTTCACATCAGTTGAAAGCATTAAGGTCTCTTAAGAGCGAATGGAAAAAAGAGCCGCAGAGAGTCTCCACAGTGTGAATAATTTATTCCCAGATCTATAAAAAAAAACCTATCAGAGAATAGAGGTAGGAAAAAAAATATAATTTTAGGATAATTATAGCACAAGGCAGTAGAACATTGGCTTCTAAAAGAAGACATTAACCATATAAAGAAAGCTTCATGGGTGAGATTTACTTCCAGGTGACATAAGGAATTCTGCTAGTATATCGAAGCCAGGGATCCCCAAAACTATTCAGTTCCTTGACCCCTTCATAACAATTCAGATTCTTAATCAACCCTCAAACCCATTTACTAAATACTTTAACTAATAGTACTGTGTATGTATGTTGAAAGAAATGTCCTTCTGGGTTCGGCTCCAAGTGGGGAAAAAGACACTGGAGACATGGAGGCTGCTTGGAAAGATGGTTTATTGTTGGACAGGGCCACATGGCTTGAGCCCTGAACAGAAAAGGGGATCACATGCTTCAATGTTGGTGGAGAAGAAGAGAAGGGCTGAGGGAGGGGCTTGCTAGGCTTTTTATACCCTGTTTAGTCCCTCCTCTCTGTTTCCTGTTCCTGTGTAAGAAATGTATTCTGATTGGTTGTCAGACTCCCATGGTGCCATGCAGGGGACTACTCTCTAGGCTGTTTTGAATCCATATATGAGTTCTCAGATGCCATGTGGAGAGTTGAGTAATATCCCTTCCCCCTGCAGCTGCAGTGGAGAAGTCTTTATTATGTAAAGTGGCCTTCTCAATGGCCTATTGACAAAGTGTCGATGGGCAGGAAGCTACAGGCAACTATTCTGTCTTTTAAAGCATGTTTCTTTCTTTTCTCATCCAGAGAAATATTCCGCCTTCTCAATATTCCCTAGGATATTTCATTTTTCTGGGAGAGGGCTGGGTGATAACTTCCCACATGTATGTCTGTGCCTTCAAATTAATGTGGAGTCTTGGCAACTGCCTGGACCAGTCCCTACAGTTTCCTCAGAAAGGTTTTGCAGGTTTTGCATCCCTCTTAGAGGTCTTTCAGTCGCAGAAGGCATCATATCCAAAGCAGGACTAGAACCCGTCTCTCGATTTTTAACCTGGTGCCTTAACCACTACAATGAACTGGCTGTTCAACTGATAGTACTACAAGCAATAAGGGCCGCTTGAATAACCATATCAACCCTTGAGGGTTAATACTGACCCTTTTGAAGAATCCTGATCTAACCTATCATGTCTGTTTCATGGCAAATAGCTATGAGAAGCAGTGATTTTAGGAGAAAGGAAAGGGAGCATTATTGAACTTCTGCCTTATCTTGGTCTGCTGAGAATCTCACCACAAATGCTGTACATTTCAAGAAACTCTGTTGGTGGATGGACATACAAGACGGGACTTTTTTCAGCCACCCTAACCGTGACCAATATTATGAACCTAATTATTAGCTTCTTGTCTGCTACGTTTTAAATTTATGTGATTGCTATCTAACTTCTGATTGGAATGTTACTTTAGCTTGTCCTAAATATAATCTGGTTTTGCGTTCATTTCAAAGCGATTGATCACGCTACTGCATTATCTTTTTAGAAAACCAGTAGAGTCCTGGTAAGCAGGAAAACAGCTCATTAATAGTTTTAATAAATAAGAAACTCTTCCCTTCCAGAGCCCTCTGAAGACATTCTAGGACAGGGGTAGCCAGACAGAAAAGGTCCCTTCCAACTCTGTTATTCAATTCTATTCTATTCTGTTCAATTCTATTCTATTCTATTCTATTCTGTTCAATTCAGTTCTATTCAATTCTGTTCAATTCAGTTCTGTTCAGTTCTGTTCAATTCTGTTCTATTCAATTCTATTCAATTCTATTCAATTCTATTCAATTCTATTCAATTCTATTCAATTCAGTTCTATTCTATACGATCTCCCCGTGGAGATCCGGACCCTTACTACTATTCCGGCTTTCCGCAAAGCGATTAAGACCTGGCTGTTCCGGCAGGCCTGGGGCTGTTGATTAGTATCCAGCCCCATTCTAATCTATATGAATGTTGTGTAATTTTAATGTCTGTTCTTTTTAATTTTTATATGTCCCCCCCCCCTCCCTGTTTTTATCTGTAAGCCGCCCTGAGTCTCTCGAGAGTGGCCGGCATACAAATTCCAATAAAGCGAAATAATAAATCGAAATATTCTATTCTATTCTATTCTTCCTCCACGAAAGGCCTTCAAAAGCACTGCATTTGAACAGTGAGTTAAATGGCATTTGCATTCTTCAATATATGTATATATTTCTGTGTACACACACACACGCACACACACACACACACACACTCACACGTACTAAATATGAATTCCATGGAAAGAAAGCTGCTCCGTAAATGGGATCAATCCTTAGTTATATTTAGAACTGATTTGTTCTGAGTGATCCCAGAAATCCTTGCAAAATATTGATTGGGAAAACTCTGGTGGCATTTATTCGTTGTGACACCATGGCCCTGAAAAACAGATGAGTGTTGAGAGTAAGGAACGTGATTGCAGTAGCATATAACTAACTGTGAGTTAAGATTTTATATAGATTTCATCTATACTTTAAAAACAACTAGGCAGTTCCCCTTATAGCAGTGGTTCCCAAACTTGGCAACTTTAAGACTTGTGGACTTCAACTCCCAGAATTCTCCAGCCAGCTCTGCCTTACAGAATAGTAGTGGACTGGGAGCAGGTAATCAGGATCACTGCTTGCAGCAACAATTGACTTTTATAAATCTAAATGATCGTGAATTTGATGCGGCTTTTACATATGCCTTTCAGTCTCATTGATGTATCTTCTGTCAGCCTCATATTGGTTTTGGGACAGTGGTGGGTTTCAAAAATTGTTCGAACCTACTCTGTGGGTGTGGCCACCTTTGTGGGAGTGGCTTGCCACCCATGTGACCGGATGGGAGTGGCTTTCCGCCCATGTGACCGGATATGAAGATGCTGACGACACTTGTCAGAACCACCTTAAATTACCTCTCACACAGCACTGGCGTGCATAAGAATAGGATGTCAACTTGTTTTTCAAAAGGCATCTTTGGTTTGCGTTAAAACAACTTCAACACACGCAATGTTCTAATTGCACCACAAACGCAGTAGTCATCCTTACCTTTCACAGAGGCCCTGAGTTTTATAAATAGGAGCATGATAGTGTAGAATAATCCTATCCAAGGACCAGTGGTGGGTTTCAAAAAAAATTTGGAACCTCTTTTGTAGGTGTGGCCTGCTTTCCGGGTCCACTGGTGGAACCTCTTCTAACCAGTTCGGTAGATTTGACGAACCGGTTCTACCGAATAGGTGCGAACTGGTAGGAACCCACCTCTGGTTTGGGATATGGAATCATTTTATGCTATGCTATGCTATGCTATACTGGACTATTTATTTGCAAGGCTTACAAGTCACTTCAGTTTACACAACGTAGTATGTTTGAAGTGTCATGCTTCAGTAATGAAGAATGCAAAAGGGGCCAGAAAGAAAACACTGCACCTTGAAATGCTTGTCTTCAATGTTTCAGCTAGCCGAGGTGGCGCAGTGGTTAAATGCAGCAATGCAGGCTACTTCAGCTGACTGCAGTTCTGCAGTTCGGCTGTTCAAATCTCACCGGCTCAGGGTTGACTCAGCCTTCCATCCTTCCGAGGTGGGTAAAATGAGGACCCGGATTGTTGTTGGGGGCAATATGTTGACTCTGTAAACCGCTTAGAGAGGGCTGAAAGCCCTATGAAGTGGTATATAAGTCTAACTGCTATTGCTATTGCTATTGCTATTGCTAGCCAATCAGCTGCTACACCTTTTCAGGATGAAACAAATTCTTAGTGGCAAAGACTAGTGAGGGAGAAGAGTTTCTGTTAAAGCAGAACATCTTTTAAGCCTGAAGGGGATTTCAGTCATGAGTATACTTCTTTTACATGCATGTAAATAGCAAATGGGATGCCGTATTGTACAGTAGCTATAGAGATTGATTTGCATTACAAATCGATTAAAACAGGCTCCATCAAATCAAACGTTTACTCCATTTCATTCCATCCATCCTCCTCTCTCCATTTTTTCCCCCTTTGATCCACTCCCCCAAATCCCCACGATCAGTCCTTTTTACTTTGGGGGGGACAAACAAGTTTTAATTCCAAAGCTGTGGAGTACATGCTTCCTAAGCCTTCCGATAACTATTTTGTTTCTCCATAGGTTTTAGTGCCGTGTCTGTCAGTGTTCCAAATACCATGCAGAATTAAATCAGAGTCCAAGGCAAAACGATCCTTAAAGTTCCAATTTAATAAGACAGGCATGTTGGCATCGTGCTGTGGGATTCCAACTCTGGAAGTTACATCAGAATCCCACCCAGTTAAAAGTTCATGATCTTGTCCCCACACCCACAAATCCATCACATGGTCCAATCTTCTTCTTCCACGCTGGCGTCTCCACCCAGCTGCTTCCGGTCAGGTGTGAAAGTGCGGAGACAAAGGATGACCTTGGCTTCTAGTAAAGAATGAAAATAGTACATTCCACAATCCTACTCCTGTCTATTCCCCCCTCCCATCGACTATACTTAAAGAAACAGCATAATGAAATAAGAGAAAGTGTGGCAGGCCAAAATTCTAAAAGGAATATAAATGCAGGCCTGACAGTGTATTCATGTTTCACATCCATGTAACAATGGCTATTGATAGCCTTCCCCAGTTCTGTAGTGGAATGGAAATATTGACCTCACCCTCTGTGATAGATAATTTCATTTCATTTTCATTTATTGAACATTTATAGGCCGCCCTTTTCCCTGAGGGGACTCAGGGCGGCTTACAATCACAAAGGAAAGGGAGTGTAGGACAGTGCAAAAAGAAATGTGAACAAAAATAAATTAAACAATAAAACTCAACATTCACTCAACATTCGGGAGGGGCGAAAATAGGCTTAGCCCCAGACCTGACGGGCTAGCCAGTTCTTGAGGGCTGTGCGGAAGGCCTGGACGGTGGTGAGGGTACGAATCTCCACGGGGAGATTGTTCCATAGTGTCGGAGCCGCAACAGAGAAGGCTCTCCTCCGCGTAGTCGCCAGTCGGCACTGACTGGCGGATGGAATTCGGAGGAGGCCTACTCTATGCGATCTGATGGGACGGAGGGAGGTAATTGGCAGAAGGCGGTCTCTCAAATAAGAGAGTTATTGGTCAGGCACCATGCATTGCTCCAACTAATTTGCTTCTCTACTGGTTAAGATGTCAGTTACTCTGTCCATTCCAATCCCATTTTACTCTGCTGCTCTTTTTTTTCTTTTTAGCTGTTCATTTTTTCAATGCAGAAGCTTTAAAAGACAGATCAAGATTGCGGGGGGGGGGACTATGAAAAACTGTACAAAAGATTCAGCATTATAGACAAGGCAAATCTAGAAATGAAATAGCAGGTGTTTCAACTTGTCTGCTGAGTGACTGGCATGAAGTGAACAATACACAATCTTGTACATGCAAGGAAGATTAATCATGTGGAAATATGCATGCAAGTAGTTCAGGCCCCTTTCTTTGAGTCTTCTAAAGTCTGGAGCAGATCAATATGCACGATCCCATGCTACCTTTTCCCCTGAAATAAATCCTGTTACAGGACTAAGTTTGCAATGCGTTTGTTATACATATTCATAACTCATATTTCTCCGAGTTACTGGTGGTGCTTAAAATTCTTCCATATTGATAAGTAGCATCAACATTTCAAATTGTTTTTTTACCATCTGTCATTCATCTTGTATCGCATTATATTTTTAATTATATTTCCTTTCTCATAAGAAGAATGACAACAATCAGATACTGCTGCATCTTTGGGAATATTAGATCTCTCCATATATAATAGGAACAATTAAGAGGCAAGAAATTTTCTCCCCACAGAACTCTGAAAGGCATTTATAACAAAACAGATTTCTAACGTTCAACTGTAACTTATTCCAGTATATTCCGTGCATAACTGCATAATTTGGAGAGACATGTTTATGGACACTCTCATGAATATGTCTTTTTAAATAGGTGTCTCTGAGAAGAGTAAATATACTGTGTCATAAAACAATTTCAGTCTCATCAATAAGTGCTCCTTAATGCTGTTTCTTTTTATTTGTTAGATCTCTTGCCAAAAAAACTTTGTAGTTTTAACTGTAAGCAAATAGTACAAAGTTTCCAGGAAACTTTGATAAAATTAACTTTGGTAAATGCAGCACAAAATAGTGAATGGCTCAAATCATTCACTATGTGTATGATTGAATATATGTTTATGTTGTGACTCAGCAGCAGTCTTCTGTGAGTCTTTTCGGGATGCAAGTTTAACAATGCAGCTGGGGCTCGTTGGGGGCATCTTCTGGGGATAAAAGGACGGATGGTGCCACGCCCTGGTTGCAGGAGTCAACGTTCCTTCGTTCGTTCAACATTCATTGATCATCGGTCCTGGTTTATTTGAGAGACACTTGGAGAAGTGATTTGCTTTCTGTAACCCTGATTCAAGAAGACACTTGGAGAAGTGCATTGCTTTGTAAAAGTTTTTGTTTGGTATTCTGTTATCTCGCCAGAGACTTTATTTATGTTTATTTTTGGGCTCGCAGCCAGTCTGAGCCGAGAACTGATAAAGTGAGTTCCTTTTACATCTGTCTGCCTGTCGTCTGTTAACAAGCGGAAAAGGGGGGACAGAACATGTTTAGATATATAAACATGATTTATAGCTATATAAATCATATAATCAGTATATCATTAGAGAACCAATTTGGTCTGGTGGTAAAGGCATCAGGATAGAAGCATGGAGGCCTTGGGTTCAAGTTCTGTCTTAGGCATGAAAGACAGAGGCTGGGTGACTTTCTCTCTCAGCCCAAGGAACCTCACAGGGTTGTTGTGGAGAAAACAGGAGGAGGAAGAAGTATGAGGTTATGTTACGTTATGTTTATTACACTTGTATGCCACCCTATTCCCGAGGGACTCAGGGCGGCTAACAAACAAGGTCTTCTGATCTCTCGGCCTCTGCAGCCTCGCAATGTACATGTGTGTTCTTTTACACGTCTTGTGTCGTGCTTTGGCGCTGCAGGGTTTCTGGTGACTTGACGGCCGATGCTGATGCCCTGGCTTCATCCAAGACAATTTGTAGAGTGAGGTTAGATTTGGCAAGTAACCTCCTCTGTAAATTAATGTCCCGCACACCGCATTTGACGCGGTCAAGAATAAGCTCGTTAATGTCTCAGAACTCGCAGTACACTGCGGCCTTTCGTAATTCCACAACGTACTCGTTGATTGATTCACCTTCCTTCTGGTTGCGAATATTAAATTCGTGCCGGCGGACGTGCTTAGACAGCTCAGGAGCGTAATGAGTCCTCAGCGTCTGCTGGAGCACGGACCAAGCGACCAATTGTAGCAGCGTTGACTCTGACAGGTCTTTGGCAGTTTCGAACACTTCCCATCCACAGTAACCGAGGAACATGTTCTTCTTGCGGCCTTCAGAAAGGCCCATGAGGTCGTTGGCTTCAAGGAAGCAGTTGAACCTCAGCATATACGAGTAACAGTGCTCGGTGACTGGGTCATACGGAGTCAGTGGGGCGTGCATGGCCATTTTGTGTTCTGAGGGCATTTTGAGTTTGCCGCTCAAAAATGGCTGCTCGAAGCCACGCTGAGCTCCGGGCTGGATTTACTTGTTGGATTGCTACGTTCTTTTTGGTTCACCTAGTTGCCTTCCAATCCCATCCTCATCACCAGTGTTAGATCGGGTAATGGAAAGGCACACTCAGGCTAAAGGCAACAACAGCTCTTTATTGTAACCGAACAAGTATGTACAATCCAGCGAAGGTTGAGTCTGACAGCAGCCCTTTTATAGGGAGCTGTCAGACCCTTCGACCAATGAGATGAAACCTCTGTTCCCGCCGGAACAGAGGACCTTGGTGGAAACCACTATAACTGAAGCCAGTATCTAACATTATCACATACATCTTTAGAGTCTTTCGAGAACTATAGTAACAACTCTCAGAACCACAGCTGAGATACCAGAAGGTGCAGAGGCACAATAGTAAACAAAAGCATAATGTAAGGCTATTGAAAAGTAGAATTGTGGTTTTGAATGAAGGGAATAATACATATAATTTCAATATTCTCCATTTTTAAATTACTTTTTGGAGATTTATAGAATAAATAGGAATACATGTTTCTTTGGCTTAGAACAGTGTTTCTCAACCTTGGCAACTTGAAGATGTCCGGACTTCAACTCCCAGAATTCCCCAGCCAGCATTCGCTGGCTGGGGAATTCTGGGAGTTGAAGTCCGGACATCTTCAAGTTGCCAAGGTTGAGAAACACTGGCTTAGAATGATTACCGTGTTGTCTAGGGTTTGTGATTTTGAGAAAGAAACATACATAACTTTTCAGAGGCTTGTCCAAAATTTTTACCTTACGATAGAAGAAGAAGAAGAAAAATGTACTTACTCAATCTTTCGGCAATTCCAGACTACCTTGTGGATAATAATTTGGCCACTCAGAAATAATAGCAGTGGACTCTGTAACAGTTGTGTCCTGAGTATTGCTAAAGGCAAGAGTGGAGAGCTTTAAAATGACAAACAGCAGCCACACAGCTTCCATCTGAAGAGGAAAATGTGAACAAACAGAAGTTTGCTAGTAGAATATAATAGGAGAAAAAGAAAAGAGAAGAGAAGAGTCATCAGGAGCTTTGTGTGTTCTCAGCTAGTCTCTGCTCAGCTCAGAGGATTAAAAAAAAAGGTCACCTCCTTAATAACTGCTGATTGCAAGAACCATGGTGCCAAGTCTGCCGTTTGGCCACTGTGGGTAGCTGAATGATTGGACTTGAATGAGTGGGCATGGACAGTAAAAGTCCCCAGTTGTGTTAAGAGCCCCATTTCCTGGCTGTGTTAACATTCAAAGTAACAGTCTTGCTTGGCACCACATACATTTGGGGTGGGCTTCAGAAGTGGGTTCCTACCAGTTCGCACCTATTCGGTAGAACCGGTTCGTCAAATCTACCGAACGGGTTAGAAGAGGTTCCACCAGTGGACCCGGAAAGCAGGCCACACCTACAGAAGAGGCTCCAAAAATTTCTGAAACCCACCACTGGTCCTTGGATATGATTATTCTACACTATCATGCTCCTATTTATAAAACTCAGTGCCTCTGTGAAAGGTAAGGATGACTACTGCGTTTGTGGTGCAATCAGAACGTTGCGTGTGTTGAAGTTGTTTTAACGCAAACCAAAGATGCCTTTTAAAAAACAAGTTTACATCCTATTCTTATGCATGCCAGTGCTGTGTGTGAGGTAATTTAAGAGGGTTCTGACAAGTGTCGTCGGCATCTTCGTATCCGGTCACATGGGTGGCAAGCCACTCCCATCCGGTCACACGGGTGGCAAGCCACTCCCACAAAGGAGGCCACACCCACAGAGTAGGTTCGAACAATTTTTGAAACCCACCACTGGTGGGCTTCAAAAATTTCAGCAATGGGTTCTCTGCCCGGTTGCTGGGTGGGTGTGGCTATAATAGTTGTGGCCTACTCAGCCTCCTGCACCATGGGAGAGGGGGTTTGCCTTCCCTAGGCTCCGGAGTCTTTCCTCGCACCTCTGCGAGGGCGAAAACATCTTCCCCCGGGCTCTGGAGGCCTTCTGGGAGACCCGTTTTCCCCTTCCCTGAGCCTCTGCGCAGGCCCTGCACTCACCTCGCATACAAAGCGGGCTGCATGGAGACTCCTGGGAGGGGTGGGAGGGGTGGGCGAGGCCAGCCAGGGGTGGGATTTGGAGGTTCTCCGAACTGGACATAACATTAACTGCGGGTCAGTGGTGGAACTTCTTCTAACCGGTTCGGTAGATTTGATGAGCCGGTTCTATGGAATAGGTGTGAACTGGTAGGAACCCACCTCTGCTACGGGTTCTCCCGAACCTGGGCAAATCTGTAGCAGCACACCCCTAGTTCCAGGGAATAAGCTCAGATACCATGTTTCCTCATTAGGGTCTTCTACAGCCCTCCAACCACCCCTGGACCAATTAACAAAAAAGGAAGACAGACTTCAGGGGGGATGGCGGTCAGGTGTTGCTATGAGTCAGTTCTGGGGAGTTATCTGAATGAGTGGGGATCACAAATAAAAATTTGGCAAGAGACATTCCGAGCAAGTTTCTCCTCTAAGCCAACGGTGTATTCTTGATTAACCTGGGAAGAGAAAAAGTAAAAAAAAAAAAAATTGAAGATAAGAAGATAGACCATGAAATACTTATGTGCAATGCGTGTTTGCATTCATGGCTGAAAACAACCTGACTTGGAATAACCTGACATTTATGAAGTGGTGCTTGAAGAATGAAACGGCCACACTTCAGCTAACAAAATAGGAAGAAGACTTTTAAGAAGTGGTTTTAACTCTAATTCTCCGTAAGGAATACAATTAAACCTAAAAGGAAGGTCTAACAGATGAGAGGAACTATCAGCATCAAGAGATGTAAAATAGATATATATATATCCTGTATTACAAGAACTCATACTTGTCATACAAGAGGATCTGAATCTTTAGTGGGGAGGAGTTACTTAAGAATCAGAAGCAGATAATAGTTCAACAGAGGACAGCAGGGATGTCAATGTGCCTTGAAAAAAACTAAACAAATAATATTCCTAATTGATGCTTTTCTCTGTGAAAATGTAGACCAATAGGGCCCAATAGCTCAAGGTATGGGGCAGGGGTGGGTTTCTCGCCCCTTCCAATCGGATCGGTTGGAATGAGGCCGGCGGTGTCCTCACGCACGCACGCGGTGCGCACGTGCACGCATGCGGCACACGCATGCATACTAGCGTCTGCGCGATGCTCCAGCTGCTCCTGGAGGATCGCGCAGGCGTTCTGCGCATGCGTGGAAAGCGCAGAATTTATAAAAACCGGGTAAGGAGCGGGCGCAGGTGTGCGGGCACGCGCGGGCGCGGGGGGGGGGCTTCGCCGTTCCCGGAAGTTACTTACTTCCGGGTTTGGCGACCAACCGGATCGCAGGGACCGGTGCGAACCGGTCGAAACCCACCGCTGGTATGGGGCCAACCAAGAATGTGACAAAACAGCTCTGAAACTGAGTGTACCAGAGACAAATTTCTTGTGTGTCTAACCACGCTTGGCCAAATAAATGAAGTATAAGAAAACATACCATGTCCATTGTCAATTAACCTGTGGCATTTAGCCAGTGTGATTTGTGAGTCACCGAAAGCTCTCTGAGGTTCTGCCCTGCAGATAATCAATGGGACGCAGCCTCTGGTTAATGTTGGACTTCCAAAGAAAAACGTTTTCAGGAAGTACTTGTGGTACGTATGGATGTACATTGTTAAATTTACATGTTTTCACATGCTCACCGGAGATTGGATGCCCAAACCCCGGGAAATTTAAACTACTGTCATTCACCAGATGGTTTTCTGGAGCTCCTTAAAAGGCGAGTTCCAGCAGCTCAGCCGGCAGAACGCAGTCACTTACTCTTGCAATAAAAAGTGCTGAAACTCACTCGCGCCTCTCGCCTGCTGCTTCTCGCCGATCTAACACTGGCGACGAAGGACAAAGGGACCGGAGAACCCTCATTGGACAAGCAGCCGTTTCACACACGGACCAAGACCCTCCACCACAGCACGAGATGGCGAGGTGGCGCAGTGGGTAGAGTGCAGTACTGCAGGCCACTTCAGCTGACTGCTATCTGCAGTTCAGCGGTTCAAATCTCACCGGCTCAAGGCTGACTCAGCCTTCCATCCTTCCGAGGTGGGTGAAATGAGGACCCAGACTGTGGGGGCGATATGCTGACTCTGTAAACCGCTTAGAGAGGGCTGAAAGCCCTATGAAGCGGTATATAAGTCTAACTGCTATTGCTATTGCTATCCCTGCACCAGCGATCTTCGACCCGCAGACGGAGGACTGGAACACATACATGGGGTGATTCCTGATCTTCCTGGAAGCCAACGACTACCAGGACCGGCCAGATAATAGGAAGTGGGCATTATTCCTAACTTACTGCAGAACGAAAATCTATAAGATGGCACAAACGTTGATTGCCCCAGCAGACGTAGAGACCGTCGCATGGACAACCCCATGGTGAGCCGGAACAAGTTTTATCACCGGCGCCAACGGAAAGGAGAGACAGTGAATGATTTCGTGGCCAGCTTCTTAGGAATCGCGACGCGGTGCAAATTCAGAACCGGATGAAGGACCAGATCATCCTTGGAATGAGAGACCTCTCCTTGCCAAAGAAACTGCTAATCAGAAGGGGAGTCTCATTCAAGGATGTGGTTGAGGAAGCCCAAGCAGCTGAGTCGTCGGATAACTCAGCAGCGCACGTAAGGAAAACCAGGGGGTACACCAAACATTCAGGGAACATTCAGGGAACTCGACTGGGCATCTGAAGTTCCAGACTCTTGCAATAAAAAGTGCTGAAACTCACTCGGGCCTCGCGCCTGCTGCTTCTCGCCGATCTAACAACTTGTAATTATTTCAACAGAATTGGTCAAAACTCAAGTCTACCCAAGTTGAAAAAAAGAGTCCTTGCTACTTCCTCATTTCCTCTAGAAAAAAGAGGCAGAGAAGGAGCAGTTGCAAAGGGGAATGGATGCAATTACAGTGGTGATAGATGAAGTGTTTAAAGATTGAAGAACAAGATTGGGACCACCAGATCCTCCTGAAGAAAATCTATCTACAGTATGTAGTCAGCTTTAAGAGTTGACACTAATGTGATGGCACAGAATCAGTCAATCACTACTTTACTTCTTGTCCTGTGGGGAAAATGTGCTGGAAATACTTTAATCCAAGATGTTTAACTCAGCAATTACCATTATTTGCATTTCACCACCTTCTCCCAACCATTTAATTTGTAGCATTTTACAGTGTTCACAAGAAGCCAGATGTGTTAGAAGGGAAAGAGGGTGGGTTGGTCCCTGTAATCAGGTATTAGCATTTTAATTGAATCTTTGTTTGAAATAGCAATAGCAAAAGCAGTTAGACTTATATACCGCTTCATAGGGCTTTCAGCCCTCTCTAAGTGGTTTACAGAGTCAGCATATTGCCCCCAACAACAATCCGGGTCCTCATTTTACCCACCTTGGAAGGATGGAAGGCCGAGTCAATCCTGAGCCGGTGAGATTTGAACCGCTGAACTTACCTCTGAAGCGAGAAATAAAAATGAAGCAATGCATTTAACAATTCTGTTGCACTCACCAGGTCCAATAATTACCGTAGGTTGCTGATAATATAATAAAGTTACTGACTGGATCCATATTCTGAGTTCATCTGTGGGTTGCTTAACTGTGTTTTTTTTAAAAAAAAAAAACAATTGATTGGATTCACACTGCATTAGGCTGTAAATCATAACTTAGACAGCAGAGCAGCTGGTGTTATGCACCATACTAAGTGAAAACAAACACATCATATTAGTACAATATGTTTCTCAAACAGTAAGGAAATTCCTTAAATTAAAGCTTCATGCAAAGCTTGCCCTGGCTCTCCTATTTGCTATTTTCTAGATAACTGCATGCATTACAAGAAGCCAGTGGTGGTGGAGCTTCTCGATACACCCATGTTACACCTATCCTCCGTGAGCTGCACTGGCTCCCTATTGGTCTCCAGACACGCTACAAGGTGCTGGTTATTACCTTTAAAGCCCTACGTGGCCTGGGACCTGGCTATCTGCGAGACCGCCTCCTGCTACATACTTCCCAATGGCTGATAAGAACTGACAGACTGGGCCTCCTCCAGGTGCCATCGACCGGACAATGCCGGCTGGCGACCCCTCGGGGGAGAGCCTTCTCTCTAGCTGCTCCGGCCCTACCTGCAGAGATCCGGACCCTTCCCACCCTCGCGGCCTTCCAAAAAGCCACCAAAACCTGGCTGTTCCGGCAGGCCTGGGGCTGTTGACCCATGAATGGGGTCCAGCCCCCAGTTAAGTCGAGTGTATGGTGTGTCTCTTTTAAATTGTTCTTGTCTTTCCCCTATTTTTTATTTTGGTTTTATCTTGTATTTGTAAGTCTACGGGATTGGGTGGCATATAAGTTTATTAAATTACGAATTAATTCTAATTTTCAATTCTGTTATCCACAGGCTCCAGGGTTGAGGACTCCTATTTACAAAATATTTAGTGGCCTGCAAGCCATCCACATTTTACTGAAGTGGCATGTCCTACGAGACCATCTGATGAGGTATGAATGTTGAACCCATATTGCTAACCACTGTACTTCAATTAAATAAAGTAAATATACACATGCACAAATTATCTTTTTGAATACATCACACCTCAACCAACTGATACTGTATTTGTACCTTTAGAAAAAATTTAGTTCCGTATTCTTGCAGAACTGTAAAGATTGAGTAATCTACTAAAAAATAGTATTCCAAAAGTTGGCTATTCATTTTTTGTTCTGACAGTAGTTCCTAACATCTGTTAGTTCCAGGACAGCATTAGGCTTGGTGCAGGAGATCAAGGACCACTGTCAGCATTCCAAGTATCATGTAGAATTAAATCAGAGTCCAAGGCAAAACGATCCTTAAAGTTCCAATTTAATAAAGCAGACATCTTAGCTGTCACGCCCCACTCCATTCCATAATTAGGAAAGAAAACCAAGAGACTCCATGGGTTGGAAATCCAAAGTACTTTTACTAATTACAAATGGTAAGCGAGCAGCAGTGAAGCAAAATCTGAATAATATGGCGCGAAAGCAATTGATATATAGCAAAGCCCGTTCCCCCCCCCTAGGATCAAAGCTCCAGTCCAATCATAAGTCCTTCAAATGTCAGGTGTGAGATAACTTCAAAAAGACAGGCCAAGATGGAATGTGAAGGCCGTTGATGCAGGCGGGAAACACGTACGCATGCGCAATCCCAACGACTGGTACATCCTAGAACATTCCTCCAGCAGTCCTCCAGCACATCAATTAAAACCCTCCCACATACACGCCCCCCCCTTCCCGTTTCATGGCAGCTGAAGCAGCAGCAAAGCAGAAGCTGACATCCGGCCGTCCCCCGGAAAAAAAGGCTGTCAGGCCTGGAAGAAAAAAAAAAACAAACAAACAAGACAGACAAATAACAAACAAACAAGAGAGGGAAAGGAGAAAAGTCAAGGCTTGTCGGGATAAGAAGCATAAAATTTCCGCAGCAAGCGGGGGGCACGAACGTGGGACTTATCAACCCATTCCGTGTGGGAGGGGGGAAAATGTTTCCAAGCCACAAGGTATTGGATGCGATTACGGTGGCGACGGGAATCCAGAATGTCCCGGACTTCAAAATGACGGTCGCCATCAATAAGTAACGGAGCAGGTGGAGGATCATCCGCGGGCCGTAGGTCGGAGACTCGAACTGGTTTAATGAGGTTGATATGGAACACCGGATGGACCCGGTTGAGATGTTTGGGCAATTGCAAACGAACAGAAACAGGATTGATAACTTTCACAATTGGGAAAGGGCCAACATACTTGGGACCCAATTTCTTCGACTTTTGTGTAGTATGCAAGAATTTTGTGGACAAATACACCAAATCTCCAACGTGGTACTCAGAAGGCTGAGAGCGTTTTTTATCAGCCTGCTTCTTATGAGCCTTATGGGCAGCGTCCAAGGTGGAAAGAGTGAGGGGCCAAAGGCGACTGAGACGTTCACTCCAGTCTGCAACGGAAGGAACCTGAGGCTGGGCCGTAGGCAGTTCGGGGATAGGAACAAAATCCTGGCCGTAAACGACCCGGAAAGGGGTGAAACCCGTGCTGGAGTGAACCGAATTGTTATAAGCCACTTCAGCATGCGGCAACAAGTCCACCCAATCGTCCTGTTGATAATTGATGAAACAACGTAAATATTGTTCAAGAACGGAATTAGTACGTTCACAGCCGCCATTAGTCTGAGGATGGTAGGCGGAGCTAAGGCCCTGGGCGGAGCCAATGCGCGTGAGGAACTCCTTCCAAAATTTAGATGTGAATTGGACCCCACGATCGGAGATAATACGGTCGGGGACCCCATGCAAGCGGTATATGTGAGAAAGGAATAATTTAGCCAACGCCTTGGCGGAAGGAATCTTGTGGCAAGGCACGAAGTGAACTTGCTTGGAGAACAAATCAGTAACCACCCAGATGACGGTGTGCCCTTGGCTCTCTGGAAGCTCCACAATAAAGTCCATAGAAATCTCCTTCCACGGGGCAATCGGGCGGGCGACAGACTGCAGAAGTCCGTGTGGTTTCCCTGGTGGCTTTTTGGCGGTAGCGCAAACCGGGCAACTGGAAACATAAAGTTCAATGTCCTTTTTTAAAGAGGGCCACCAGAATTGTCTCTTCACGAGGTGCAAAGTTTTGACGAACCCAAAATGACCCGCCATCCTGGAGTCATGCGCGCGACGAAGGACCACCAGACGTAAGGAAGCGGGGATGTATAATTTAGCACCAATCCACGGTAGATCGTCCCTCATGGTGCACTCGTCCTGATGGTTCAGGAACCAGTCGTCTTGAGGAAGAGCTGCTTTGAGGTCAGAAAGCAGATCGTGAGGCATGTCCTTTTGAGCCTTGGTCTGTTGACGTGTGAGCACCGGAGCTGCCAAGAGCGGTTGGACGATACTCAGTTTGGAACAATTATACTGAGGTAACCGGGACAAAGCATCGGCCATGAAGTTCCTTCCGCCCGGGATATACTTTAGAGTGAAATTGAAACGGTTAAAATATTGGGCCCAACGCATCTGCTTCGGGGAGAGACGGCGCGGTGTGCGCAACGCTTCTAAATTCTTGTGGTCAGTCCACACTTCAAATGGGTGCTTAGAGCCTTCAAGGAAGTGGCGCCAAGTAGCGAGGGCCCAACGGACTGCAAAAGCCTCTTTCTCCCAGACCGCCCAGCGCCGTTCCGTGTCAGTGAGTTTACGTGAGGTGTACGCGCAAGGTTGCAAGTTACCTTGGTCATTGGCTTGTAGCAGAACAGCCCCAACGGCGACATCACTAGCATCCGCCTGGATAACGAACGGCTGGTCTAGATCAGGATGTTTAAGAACTGGTTCAGCTGCAAAAAGGCGTTTAAGCTTTTCGAATGCCGCCTGGCATTCCATGGTCCAGTCCAAAGGCTTACTGGGTTTTGGTTTCGGGTCGCCTTTAGTTTTGAGCAAATTAGTAATGGGCAGAGCAATGTCGGCAAAAGAGGGAATAAATTGACGGTAGAAATTAGCGAAACCCAAAAACTGTTGCAACTGTTTACGAGTTTTGGGAGCGTCCCATTCAGTGACCGCCTTTACTTTTTCAGGGTCCATTTCAACGCCATCAGGGGAGATACGATAGCCCAGATAGTCAATAGTAGCTTGGTGAAACTCACACTTAGACAACTTGGCATACAGGTTGGCAGCACGGAGTTTTTTCAAAACAGTGCGCACCAGATTGACGTGGTGGTCGTAAGTGCGGGTATAAATGAGGATATCGTCCAGATATACGATAACGCCCTTATAGAGGTGGTCGTGTAGGATCTCATTAATAAATTGCATGAATACAGCAGGAGCCCCCTGTAGGCCAAAAGGCATAACCCGGAACTGGAAACAACCAAGAGGGCAGTTGAACGCTGTCTTCCATTCGTCCCCTTCCTTGATGCGTACTCTATAGTAAGCTTCTCGCAGGTCCAATTTTGTGAAGATGCGTCCCTTCCCCAATTGTGCCAATAAGTCCTTCATCAAGGGCAGTGGGTAGAGGTTTTGAGAACAGATGGCGTTAAGATTCCTAAAGTCACAACATAAACGAAGAGACCCATCTTTCTTCTCACGAAATAGCACAGGGGCCGCCACCTTGGGTCGGGCCGGTTCAATGAAACCACGTTTCAAATTTTTGTCAATGAAAGAACGCATCTCCTCCATTTCCCTGGGTGACATGGAGTAAATGCGGGGCTTTGGGAGTTTGACCCCGGGCAAAATGTCAATGGAGCAATCAGTAGGCCTGTGGGGGGGTAGAATGTCCGAAGATTGCTCGCTGAAGACCTCCTTAAGATCCAAATATTCTTTCGGAATTTTCTCCTCTCCTGCAATCCTCTCCTGCCCCCTAGCGGCCACTTCAGGAACGTTAGTGACGTCAGGCTGGGTTGGAGAGCCCTCCCCCACTGGAGGCACTTTGGAGCGAATACGCAAGCGGCCTGTCCGCCAATTTATGTGAGGGTTCCATTTCCGGAGCCATGGGATGCCTAAAATAAGTGGTCTGTCCATGCCCGGTGCGACCACAAAAGAGATTAATTCAGTGTGGGTACCCATTGTCATTTCCAAAGGCTCAGTAAAAAAATGGGCGGCCCCCCCCCCTGCAATCGATCCGTCTATCTGGCAAAAAACAATAGGGGTTTTCAAAGTGCGCAATTTGAGGCCTAATTTCTCAACCATGGCTGGATTGATCATGGACCGGGAACAGCCGGAATCCAGTAATGCTAGGAGGGTGGCAGGTGTTCCCTCAGGAGGAACTTTTAATTCAATAGGGAGTAGAAGGGGCCCCTTGTTTGAACTCACCCAGCGAGGTGAAGCGTCGTCATCTGAGTCATCAGAAGAAGAGTAGTTAGCATCCGCGTCATCCTTCAATGGTTGGGCAAGAGGAGGGGGGTTGGTTTCTCCAGCGAAAGCTGTTTCCCTCTTTTTCTTTTCAGAGCCTCTTGCAGGCTTCTCCTCACGTCTGGGAGGGGGTTGGGCGGAGAGGGGTGATTTCGCCCGACAGAGGGGGGCGGTATGCCCAAGCTTGCCACAGCGAAAACATGTTAAAGGTCTGGAGGAGCCAGAAGGGGGTTCTCTCGCATCGCCTCGGCGTTTGGAAAGCGCTTGAGTAGCAGGAGGGGGGAGGGCCTTGGCAGCCCTTTCTTTCCGCTTCCGTTTTTCTTCAGTGGCATAGCGCAGACGAATTAAGTCAAGCTCAGCGTCAGCAGCATGCTCAAACCAAGTGATTAAGCGTCTCGGCAGGTTACGATTAACACATTGTTGATAAATTTCAGGGTTTAAGCCTTCAGCAAATCTGTCCAGCATCGCATCCTCCCCCCAGCCTCTCATGTACTGAGACAGACATTGAAATTCCTGGATGTATTCGGCGACAGGCCTGTCGTCTTGGTCAAAAGTTAAAAACTTCAATTTGTTTCGCTTCTCAGTCAACGGGTCATCAAAACGTCGACGGAAAGCTGCCATAAAACGGTTGAAATTCCCCAAGAGGGGAGAACCAGACATATGCAAAGCAGTCGACCATGCAGCCGCCTCACCATCCAAAGACAAAAGGACCATTCTGACCCTTAAAATGTCAGATTCAAAGTCCCGGCCATAAATCTCCATGTAGTTAAAAACCTGCATAAGAAAGGAGGCGAGGCTAGCAGAAGCCCCATTAAAACGCACAGGCAAAGGAGGGATTTTAGCCATACGATGTCTTCGGGGGGGAGCCTGGGGTGGAGGTGCTCTTTGATCAGCGAAACCTCTAGCCGCAGGGGGTGATACAGGCCGAGGGGGGGGTGGGGGAGAATCCTGGCGTGGGTAACGTTGCCAATTTCTCCAGTCTCTTTCCTCCTCCCCCCTCCTGTCCTCCAAAAATGTTTGACTCCAATAATCAGGTAACTCACTCCGCTGGGGTCTTCTCACGGGGCCCTGGTGCTGATAATTTCTCCATTCTGCTTCATCGCCTCTTTGGCTCCAATATTCATGGAACTCACCCGCCTGAGGTTTACTCACGGCCCCTGGCTCCAGCGAAGTTTGTTGAGGTGGTCTTTGGGTGAGTCCAGCATTCCAGCTTGTCTCTATTTCTCTTTGCCCCACTGAAGTTGACCAACGGGGTAGGGGGGAAGGTTCAGGCTGACTGGAAATTTGCAGTTGAAATAAATCTTCGTGCAAAGGTCGGTCAGAGGGGCTGGGCTGGTGTAAAGAAAGGTCGGGAGGTCCCAGTTCACTGGAATCCGTCCCTCCAACGGCGCCTTCCTCCTCTCTGGTCGGAGAAGACATTATTTCCCTTCTCGGTAGACGTAAAATCTCCTGGAAAGGGATATTTTCAGATTTTGCTTCTTGTCACGCCCCACTCCATTCCATAATTAGGAAAGAAAACCAAGAGACTCCATGGGTTGGAAATCCAAAGTACTTTTACTAATTACAAATGGTAAGCGAGCAGCAGTGAAGCAAAATCTGAATAATATGGCGCGAAAGCAATTGATATATAGCAAAGCCCGTTCCCCCCCCTAGGATCAAAGCTCCAGTCCAATCATAAGTCCTTCAAATGTCAGGTGTGAGATAACTTCAAAAAGACAGGCCAAGATGGAATGTGAAGGCCGTTGATGCAGGCGGGAAACACGTACGCATGCGCAATCCCAACGACTGGTACATCCTAGAACATTCCTCCAGCAGTCCTCCAGCACATCAATTAAAACCCTCCCACATACACGCCCCCCCCCTTCCCGTTTCATGGCAGCTGAAGCAGCAGCAAAGCAGAAGCTGACATTAGCACATCTGTGTTAATCCCAATTCTGGAAAATCACATCAGAATCCCACCCAGTTAAAAGTTCATGATCTTGTCCCCACACCCACAATCCATCACATGGTCCAATCTTCTTCTTCCACGCTAGCATCCACACCCAGCTGTTTCCAGTCAGGTGTAAAAGTATGGAGACAAAAGATGACCTTGAGCTTCTAGAAAGAATGAAAACAATACATTCCACAATCTTACTCCTGTCTATTCCCCCCTCCCATCAACTATGCTAAAGAAACAGCATAATGAAATAAGAGAAAGTGTGGCAGGCCAAAATTCTAAAAGGAATATAATTGCAGGCCTGACAACCACATTGGACCAGGATCCAAGTTGAAGGAGATGTGGGTTGTTGGCTCGGAGGCATAATTAAGCTCCAATGCTCTCCGTTCAAAAAATAAAACTATTTTTTTTAAATGAAATGCTGTATTTCGAATTACAAAAGGGATATCGGCAGTCTTGGGGCACAGTTTGGCTCTTTGGAAGCCTGCAGTAAGAAAGCCAACTAAAAGTGAGTATATATATATACAAACTGACAATCACAAACCATATTAGCTGCTAACCTG